>NC_090921.1:236831393-236991643 GCF_040938575.1 Ambystoma mexicanum
CCACGGGGCCCGACAGCGGGCTCTTCCAACTCAGAAAATTCCAGGATCGAACTGGCCAGTGGCGCTGCTGCAGGAAAAGAAGAATACATCTTCTTCATCTTCCTCCTCTCCCACATCATATTGCTTTCTCCTTTGGTCTTCCGCCAATTGGCCCGCAGCCACTCTGCGGTTCTTTCTCCCCTTTGACTCATTCACCCCACCCCATTCCCCCGCCATGATGGCGGGTGTCGGGGCGATGCACACCCGTGCGAAGTGATCCACTTTCACGCACCTCCCATAGATGTGCCCTTCGCAGGGCAGTCCTGCGGGTGTGGAAGATCCCACACGCACTGATGGCATATTATGGCACTGGGGTCTCTCCTTGGCCAGTCTCCCCTCCTCATTGCCTTCCTCCTTGCCATTTGCCGACAGCTGCCACCTCCTCCAGCTTGACCCGCTCCATGGGGGCCTCCAACTTGAGGTGGTGTCTGGATGAGTCCATGACTGAGGCACGCACCTCCGCCAGTTCCTGGGCACGGCCAAGGTCTGGTATCTGGTCGAGGGTCAGCGCTGGGTCCCTGAGGACTTGGCTGCGTAGCTTCGAAGAGCTGCAGCCATATATGATCTGCGCCCTGATCTCGTCGTCCTCGAAATTTCCCAGGTCACAGGACAGTGCAATGCCGTGCAGCTTCCCGTGAAATGCATCGGGGCTCTCCCCTTCCTCCTGCCTCGCACACCTCATCCTGAACCGTTCATAGTCCCTGTTTACCATGGGTCGGAAATATTTGTTCAGGGCTGTAATGGCTGCAGCATATGACTGATAGTGTCTTGAATAGCCTCTGAAGGGCCAGTCTGGCGCAGTACAGGAGGGTTGGGCATTTTGCCTTGTCCTTGATTTCCACCGCCTCAAAGTACAGCTCCAGGTTCTCTACACGGGCTGTCCACTGGGGTCACAGACTGGCCGGCGCACCCTCCACGTCAAAATGAGGTAATGGTGCGAGCTGTCCTCGACAGGCCCCCTCGTCGTCTGACATGATGAATGCTGGGCAGGATGCCGACTGTGGCCACTGCTGGTGAGTCTTAGGGTGTGTTCACACTCAACAGGCCTTAAGTGGCTTAACCCCCCCTTCTGGATGTCTTTTGACACCGCATGAGCACTCTTTGAGGGGTTGCTTCCTTCCGTGTCCTTGATGACCTCACCAATCTTGGGCTAAGGTGGGCGCCCGATCACTTCTTGGGGGGGGGTCCCACCCAACAGGGCCCACCCAACAGGAAGGGTAATGCTCGCAGAAGCACCAGGAAGGTTCAACATGTGCTTTAACACCCCCACTTTGCGTTAGTGGCCTTTCTTGTTGGAACCTTGCAGACAGCTGTGTTCCTTCTGTGCTGAGCAGCGCTGTCAGGGATCCATCCCCTATCTGCGAGTCCTTCTGGCTCAACGCCGAGCCCGATGATTGGCTTCGGCACCCCCAGATGCCACGCCACTTTTTCGGCCGCCCCACCAGCTGGGCCGAAGAATCCTTAAAATGTTAATAAAAGGCCAGTTGCTTTCACCCTTCGCGGCCCGGGTCTTAATGGAGTCCGTGCCCACGTTCCCCCCTCGTCACGGGGTTTGCTGATGGATCACTGCCGCGGGCCCGGGCCTTTAGGCTCTGCCCTCTTCCTTTGTACAGGGGCAGAATGTTGAGGAGACCACGCCCCTTACTAGGCCCTGCTACGGACGAGAATCACGTCCATCTACTGTTTTTTTTCCCGATAAAGTCGCCGAAAATTGTTTCCACCCTTTTGCGGCGCTGGGCTTGACGTGGGCCGAGCCAGATGTCTGGGTTGTTCACCGCCGCTACCCGGGTGTGGGAATAGCTGTCCCCTTACACGCGGGCCAGGTGAGGGGATGGCTCTGCCCCCTTCCTTTGTTCGGGGTTGGACCGCCTGCCGACCAGACGCGGCCGTTGCATGAATACATGAGGTAAGATGTCTGCGATATTGTTCAGGGTTAATATGAATGCTGTTATACCAATGCTGGTGTATCCGAGCTTCAAGCGCGTTTGGGAGACGCCTTGGTTCCCTTTGTGGGTTGTTCTCTCCCAGTCCCGACTGTGTACTGTGACAGCCGCTTTGGTTTGCTGCGCCCCTGGGAGATCTGCTGTTGCGGCGGATCATGGCCGGTGGGACTCTGGGTCTCCCTCGTTCCAAACAATGGAGTGGGACTTCTCACATTGCTCTGCAAATCGGAAATCTAACCTCAGTCATATGTTCTTTTTCATCTCATTCAATTTTCCTTTTTTCTAATTCCTCTCGCTATGCGGTCTCTCTTCCTGTTTCCTCTTTTTTTTTATCTATAGTGTCTGAGGACATACACCGCACAGGATAGAATATCCAACAAGGGTCTATCCGGTAAAATACACAGGGACCGTGTATCAATGGCGACATCCCCCTGAGCTGCCTGGCCCGAACCCAGGGCCATTTGAAGAAAACTCTGTATGGAAGAAAAAGGACTCAACTGCAAGGTAAACAAATATGCAGATGCACTAAGAGCGGAGCACTGTGTCACACCGCTATATAATGGTGTGGCTTTTGCAGTAAAATAGATGACAACAGCAACAACACAGACACAATATCCTTATAGGGTGTATATATGCTTATGTCGATAGATTCAAACAGCATTCCAATTAAGGAGGAATTTTGTTACTGGTGTGGCCACGACAGAACTGTCTGGAGATATTCCACTTGAAGGGAGCACAACACAATTTGGGATACAGTTGTGCAAAGTGCATCCAAAAAACAATGGGTGAGACAACATTGTATTACTTACCTATTACGACGTGAAAATGCACATCTTAATAGGGATTACTGTTGGAGTGAGACGTTTCACTTATACACACTGAATTTGGTCCATTAGTGGCTCGGGGTGAGAATGGGGCTTTTTCATCTGAGAGTTTTTTGTCTTCTATTTTGTGTGTATTGCCGTTTCTTTTGGGGAGGTTGATGCTCAGCAGGACTCAATCACATTACCCTTTTATGAATTTCAAGGAGAGGACACTGCCTCCCTTGCCAAAGTATGGGTGTAACAACCCAGATTGGACCATGCTCAGAGTATTGAGGGGTATGGACATGACAAAGCAGAATGTTATGTTTATAGAAGCCATGATACATGTTAAAAAAACATGGAGGATATTGTAGAGAAAGATTGTAAATATTTAGTTTTTTTTCTCTCTCTCTCTCATTCTTCTCTTTCCTCTTCCTTTGTGCAAGTGGCTTCCTCAGTAACACATTTGACCTACAGAAGCATGGGACTCTGTAAATTGGAATAAATTACACATTGAACATCGGACAACATTCAATTCACACCAACTTGCATTACTGCAAAAATTATTGTTTCTTTTTTAAAAAAAAATGGTAATTACATGTTCAAAAGTAACTATTTTGGAACATTTACCCTTTTTTTGATTCTCAAAATACTGTCAACAATGCACTTTCAGTAGACAGGGAATGAGCCCAGACAGATGGGGGTTCTGATTACAGAACAGAATCAGTAAAATTGTGGTTTTTGCAGAAGTACGAATGGTTGTTTGTATGAATGGGGATGAAAGAGTATGTGAGAAATGATTGTGAGATGTGATCATTGGTTGGTGTGATATGTGTGTTTCTAAAATTGGTTTTTAATATATGTGATGTCAATGTCTTTCATTTGATTTTTTGTAAATGTTTTTCCATTATGATGTTTGATTGATGAATAAAATAAATGAATTTTAACATACAAACTGCCTCTTGTCTAGAATATACACCCTTTAAGTAGGGTGGTTTTTTGGAAGGGATTGTGTGGCGTCTTCACGCACGAATTGTATTATTAATGATTGGAGGGTGTGCACTTATCCACAGATAATTGCAGTTTTGTACAACTTTCCAACAGGTGCAGTACTACTGTCACGTCCCATACTTTGTTATATCTCAGCTCCAGAGGCACTTTATACTTTGCACCCTTGATGAGCCTTGCTACCGCCGGGTGTTCCCCTGCTGGAACCCCTTTAACTGGTAGGTGTCCTGCCAAAATCATTGATCTATACACCCCTATGGTATGAAACGCTCTCCCGTCTTGCAACAGCTGTGCTAAAATATTCAATATAGCTAATATAGGTGCTGAAATAGGATGAAATGTCTCCTTCTATACCAGCTCGACCACTTGGCCCAAGCCGCGTTGTAGCTCCTCCTAGTAGATGGAGCCCAGGATTCTGCGATAAGCTCTGCAGCCTGCGACCAAATGCCTGGCAGTGCCCAGCGTCTCCTGATATTCTGCACGCTACGAGTGGGTGAGTCCTTCTCACTCTCGGAAGTTGACACGACCCAACTGGGTCTGTGAGCAGTCGCTCTCCTTCCGGAAGAACCCGCAGAATGTCTGCCGTCATCTCCATTAGAGTCGGGAACCATACCTGTGATTTCCACAGTGGTTCTACTAAGATCAATTCTGCCTTCTCCCTCCGACACTTGGCTAGGGTCCTGCTCAGCATAACGAAGGGAGGGAACGCATAGTACAGATCTCCTACCCACTGCTGGAGAAATACATCTGTGCCTTGTGCTTCTGGGTCTAAACCCGAATGAGGAGGCCGGAGCGCTTCGCGCGCGCCTGGCTCCGCCCTCGCGAAGGTGGGTGGGAGCGCGGCTGCTCTCCACCGCGAGGCTGGGCTGAGCCCCTGGCGTGCACGGGGCGGCCCGCCTCGGCGGGAGCCCTACGCCGCTCACTGACAAGGCTTCGCTCTGCGACCCGAAACGCTCCGATCATAATAAAGTTCCTCACTCCTTAATAGAGCGCAATATTGCAATGCTGTTCCTCGCAATGAGGTTCTATTCAGTCAGCCTCTGAAATACTGTAGTCATACACGCAACTACTCCTACATACTCTCTAACTATATCAGACATCATCACCATTATTCATATGTAACATTCTATCTATAACCATTACCCGACAGGTCCAATCAAATCAAACCTACCCATCATACAGAGAGGTGTTAAAATGGTACTCATCTGCTGAAGAGCAGTAAAAGAAGATGGGAAGCCCAGGAACAGGAAGGTGTCATAGCTGGGCTGTGCAGGAATGGACTACAGAGACCTTGGGAGTTGTAGTTTCAAGAAAAGAAAAGTGAGATGTAGATACTTTTCAGAGTTTTCTTGTGTTTTGTTGAAACTGCTGAGGAGTAATAAATAAGAAGTTGAAGCATAATGCTCACCTCCAGTCTTGCCATGGAATTGAAGTATACACCACTGTGGTGGCCCGCCTCCGGTCACCGGGGCAGGACACAGCTGGTGTCGGGGCATCCGACAGGCACGCCAATGCTACGGTCACACAGCTCTTGATTGGCAGGGATCACCCTGGCACGTCCGTATCACCGGAGCACACACCACAATGCTGGGGAGTGACCCGGCAATGGAAGCCGCGGTACTGGGGGCACCCAGGCAAGGAGCCAACAATAACGGACACAGACACGCGTTGCCGCTTCCTGGGGCTCTGCTGCACTGCCTTGGGCGTGCCAGCAGAGCCCCTGTTATTAGAGAGGCGTCATGACGATGTCATGATGCTCTCTCATAGCAAACACTAGACCCCCACACATAACATCCCTCCTTTTATTATAACCAACAACAATCACACCCCAATGCAAAACCGTGACCCAATCCTGGGTCTGATTTGGTGCATTCTAGTCCACGCACCCATTGTGATCCTACATCATCACTGCAAACACAAGGTGCATTCCAGTCCGAGCACCACCTACTAACTACTCAATACCTTGAACTTTCAACACTACAAACAAACAGGTGTGTTCCAGTCCGCATACCACGGGGCCCGACAGCGGGCTCTTCCAACTCAGAAAATTCCAGGATCGAACTGGCCAGTGGCGCTGCTGCAGGAAAAGAAGAATACATCTTCTTCATCTTCCTCCTCTCCCACATCATATTGCTTTCTCCTTTGGTCTTCCGCCAATTGGCCCGCAGCCACTCTGCGGTTCTTTCTCCCCTTTGACTCATTCACCCCACCCCATTCCCCCGCCATGATGGCGGGTGTCGGGGCGATGCACACCCGTGCAAAGTGATCCACTTTCACGCACCTCCCATAGATGTGCCCTTCGCAGGGCAGTCCTGCGGGTGTGGAAGATCCCACACGCACTGATGGCATATTATGGCACTGGGGTCTCTCCTTGGCCAGTCTCCCCTCCTCATTGCCTTCCTCCTTGCCATTTGCCGACAGCTGCCACCTCCTCCAGCTTGACCCGCTCCATGGGGGCCTCCAACTTGAGGTGGTGTCTGGATGAGTCCATGACTGAGGCACGCACCTCCGCCAGTTCCTGGGCACGGCCAAGGTCTGGTATCTGGTCGAGGGTCAGCGCTGGGTCCCCGAGGACTTGGCTGCGTAGCTTCGAAGAGCTGCAGCCATATATGATCTGCGCCCTGATCTCGTCGTCCTCGAAATTTCCCAGGTCACAGGACAGTGCAATGCCGTGCAGCTTCCCGTGAAATGCATCGGGGCTCTCCCCTTCCTCCTGCCTCGCACACCTCATCCTGAACCGTTCATAGTCCCTGTTTACCATGGGTCGGAAATATTTGTTCAGGGCTGTAATGGCTGCAGCATATGACTGATAGTGTCTTGAATAGCCTCTGAAGGGCCAGTCTGGCGCAGTACAGGAGGGTTGGGCGTTTTGCCTTGTCCTTGATTTCCACCGCCTCAAAGTACAGCTCCAGGTTCTCTACACGGGCTGTCCACTGGGGTCACAGACTGGCCGGCGCACCCTCCACGTCAAAATGAGGTAATGGTGCGAGCTGTCCTCGACAGGCCCCCTCGTCGTCTGACATGATGAATGCTGGACAGGATGCCGACTGTGGCCACTGCTGGTGAGTCTTAGGGTGTGTTCACACTCAACAGGCCTTAAGTGGCTTAACCCCCCCCTTCTGGATGTCTTTTGACACCGCATGAGCACTCTTTGAGGGGTTGCTTCCTTCCGTGTCCTTGATGACCTCACCAATCTTGGGCTAAGGTGGGCGCCCGATCACTTCTTGGGGGGGGGTCCCACCCAACAGGGCCCACCCAACAGGAAGGGTAATGCTCGCAGAAGCACCAGGAAGGTTCAACATGTGCTTTAACACCCCCACTTTGCGTTAGTGGCCTTTCTTGTTGGAACCTTGCAGACAGCTGTGTTCCTTCTGTGCTGAGCAGCGCTGTCAGGGATCCATCCCCTATCTGCGAGTCCTTCTGGCTCAACGCCGAGCCCGATGATTGGCTTCGGCACCCCCAGATGCCACGCCACCTTTTCGGCCGCCCCACCAGCTGGGCCGAAGAATCCTTAAAATGTTAATAAAAGGCCAGTTGCTTTCACCCTTCGCGGCCCGGGTCTTAATGGAGTCCGTGCCCACGTTCCCCCCTCGTCACGGGGTTTGCTGATGGATCACTGCCGCGGGCCCGGGCCTTTAGGCTCTGCCCTCTTCCTTTGTACAGGGGCAGAATGTTGAGGAGACCACGCCCCTTACTAGGCCCTGCTACGGACGAGAATCACGTCCATCTACTGTTTTTTTTCCCGATAAAGTCGCCGAAAATTGTTTCCACCCTTTTGCGGCGCTGGGCTTGACGTGGGCCGAGCCAGATGTCTGGGTTGTTCACCGCCGCTACCCGGGTGTGGGAATAGCTGTCCCCTTACACGCGGGCCAGGTGAGGGGATGGCTCTGCCCCCTTCCTTTGTTCGGGGTTGGACCGCCTGCCGACCAGACGCGGCCGTTGCAGCAGCTCTTCCTCACCACTGCACCTACTTGCAGGCACCAGGAGACCTGTTTCTTCCCCCCGCACAAGGTCCCTGGGCTACATGTGGCACGGACTGCACCTCCTCCAATCTTGCGGCCGACGCTGTGGGCTTCCTGCAACCCACACAATGGTGTGTGGGCCCAGACCGCCCTCGTCGCCAATGTGGTGGCCGGCCTCCGGCACCCGACAGGCACACCAACTCTGTGGTCACACAGCTCCTGATTGGCAGGGATCACCCTGGCACGTCCAGATCACCGGAGCACACACCACAATGCTAGAGAGCACCCCGTCAATGGAAGCCGCGGCACTGTGGACACCCAGGCCGGGCTTCAGTTACAGGCCACAACCAGGGAGCCAACAATAACGGACACAGACACGAGTTGCCACTTCCAAGGCAGTGCAGCAGAGCCCCTTTTATTAGAGAGGCGTCATGACGATGTCATGACACTCTTTCGTAGCAAACACTAGACCCCCACACATAACAACCACCATACAAAGTCATGCACGCCACTCAAGCATACTCAGCCTCTCTCTAGCTCACACACCTGCACATGCATGCTCTACATCCAAACAAGTAAGCTCTCAAACTTACCTTTGGGATAATATAAACTCACTCACCAGAGGATCACAACATGGTTAACTAGCTCACTGGTGAACAATCCTGCACGCGTTTTTTATTTGTTTTCCTTAAATAAAGCACAAAGGCATCCTGCAGGAGACAGGGGGCTGCGCCGGACAGAAGGGGAGAGCAAACAGCCTCCCCTGCACCCTTTGCGTCCCACCTGGCCCCGCCTCTGTGCCATGTGTATAGAATCTGTAGAAACTGTTCACTATACAAATACCCAAGCTATGGACTTTGGCAATGCATGTCAAACAGCCCTGTTCACACCCTCATCAGAGATTGAAGGGTGAATGGCTGAGAGGGAGCGTTGAAGTTCAGAGCATGTCGAATATGTCCAATAAAAGGACTCCTGTATATATTGTACAACCTGTATTTACTGTCAGGATTGTTATTAGAAAAATATAAACTAAGACAGCAGAACTTTCAAATAAATACAGCAAGGAGGTGTTCAAGTAATGCCCATGGGGCACTGCTGCAGCATTAGGATTACTTATATTCAGAGGAACGTTATTAAACAATTCCACAAGGTACACTCACCGATTTCCGATTACCGGGTACTAAGCAATTGCCCATTTTATAAGAGTTTTTAAAAGTAAGAAAAAAAGTACTGGCAGCGGTGGGATTCGAACCCACGCCTCCGAAGAGACTGGAGCCTTAATCCAGCGCCTTAGACCGCTCGGCCACGCTACCACGTAAAGCCCTAGCTCGCAAATGTATCAACTGCGCTCAACAAGAACTGAACAACTGTAAGTGGGGTTTTATAAGGAGAGGATATGTAGTCTGCCAAGAGTTATACAGCAGTGTGCGAAGGAACAAGAATGGAGAAATATCCATGGGGAGGAGGCCCTTTATTGCGGATGATTAAATGGCGGGACTGTGTGAAGAAAGGAGGAAGAGAAAACGAAAAGGTGCGTTTTTTTCTGGTTGAATCATCATTTACAAACACCGTAGACAACTGAACTTGAAAGAAAAAAGGGGAACGAGTCTTACTATAAAAAAAAATGAGCGCACGCCTTCCGAGAGACTGGGGCTTAAATTTAGCTCCCGAGGTTGCTGGCCACAATCTCACGTGTCGCGGAATAACCGAGCCGTGGATATATGCACTTTGCTGTATGAAGGCATACTGAATGCACAAACATTTAAGCGGCTTATGTGGAATGCCAAGTTACTATAAAAGAAAAGCCACTGGGTGATTCATCTCTTGTCTAGGACGTCCCTTTGCAACGATATTTCCCCGTGGTCCATGATATACAAATGTAATATTCAGTGCTTTAAGTGGGGTAAGAAATTGGGGGGGGGGGCTCATTTGGGGGCGAGGCTTGTCTGATAGACGTGGCCTAAAACTTGAAGGCGTGGCCTAAAGAAGAGCATGTAAAAATGGATAGGGGTGGTCTCCTCTACATAACTAAGCGCATACGGCAACACTGCTTGTACAACCAAAACGTGTGGTCCTGGGCAAATCATTTAATTGCACTGAGTCTCTTCTGCAGCACTTAAAGTCCTGGTGTAGTAAATAGTGACAGAGTGAGATATAATGCTACAGTATACAGCAGTGTCACCTCACAGCAGACAGTAGCGCCTACTCCATGTGAGATTATTTTGTGAGTCCCCTCTTGTGAATACAGAAATTACAAGAACCAGAATGCTAAATTAAGGAATCATTGAATCTAGTAGTGGCTCGTCATTTCATACCTAAAATGGGACAAGTTGCGTTTTAGATAGCCGTTTGCTCATAGCTTCTAATCCCCGTCCTCTACAGCACATACACCTTTCCAACTGCTCCACATATCTGGGGCTTGTGCATTAATATTCCTTGTGGCTTCTACACTCATAGAGTAATTTAAAGCACAAGCTCTTCTACGTACACGTTCCTCCTTGTGATGTCTAATACCTAATCCCCCACACTAGCGTGGGATGGGGGTTTAGATTCTATAAAAGACAAGGAGGCGAGTATTATGCATTTCAATCTTTACTGAGATCCACAGCAGCAAAGAAAAAAACTTTGTAAAACGAAATTTTCGAAAAACAATGTTATAGCAATGCAATGGGAACATCCCAGCCCAACATGGTGGGCAGGTCATGCCCTGTAGGTAGCCAATAGAGAGCGAGTCCATCCCATATAGGTCCATTCCTTTAACAACTCCCCCTCTTTCTGAAGCTGATCCTCCGTATACGACCACCGAACCACTTCTCCACGTACAATGAAGACCAAACTCCTCTGGAGACGCTGGGCTGAACCGTCATCAACTTGGCACGGAAACTCATTCCTTTTCCTGCGTCGAAGCCATCAATCGAAAGCTGAAACAACAACCAACACCAGTAAGGGTGGGTGGGTGGGATAATACTCGCCTCCTTGTCTTTTATAGAATCTAAACCCCCATCCCACGCTAGTGTGGGGGATTAGGTATTCTATGGCAAGACAGGAGGCTCATATTATGCAAGTTCAAAGCCCTTGCATTACATTCACCGCCACATGAGCAATACGTTTATGGTAAAATGTCTTAAAAGTTGACTCCCTTGACCAGTCAGCTGCTTTTAAAATCTGTTCCAAGCTACCCCCCAGAAAGGCTGCTTTAGAGGCCATAGCGCCACGGACTGAGTGGGGACCAAAGGAGGAAGTGTCCACCCCTGCCTCTCGCATGACCCATTTGATCCATCTGGCTAAAGTAGAAGGGGAGACCGGCTTATGGGGTTTCCGAAAGGAAATCAGCAGCTGAGAGGTATTGGGAGGTCTAAAACCTTCAGTTTTTAGCTCAAAACATTTCAAACAATTAACCACACATAATTTACAATCTTCAGGAAAAGCAGGATAGGATATCGAGGAAGTCATGCATTTAGTCCTTCGTGAGATAAAGAAAGTAACCCCCTGAGGGGTGAACATCTTATTATCCACATCCAAAGCTCTGATATCAGAGACCCTTTTAATAGATACTAGACAAAGTAACATAGCAAGTTTGGCAAATAATTGCTGCAGGGACAGATCTTCATTAGGAGGCCAGGACCTAAAGAGCTGTAAAACCATATTAACATCCCAAAGAACCGAATATTTCGGTTGTGGTGGAACCTTAATACGGATAGATTTGAGGGCTCTTCGCACCAAAAAATGTCTACCCACCGGCTCCCCTTCCACCAAAAGGTGTCCTGCTGAAATAGCTGAACGAAAACTATTAACAGTCCTGTAGGCTTTTCCTTCCTTATACAACTCCACTAAAAAATTAACCACCTCTACAGGAGGGGCTGAAACGGGATTGAGGTGCCTAGCCACACACCAGCTAACCCATTTGTTCCATGCTGAGGAATACCCCATTTTAGTAGAGGGTGCCCAGGAGTCCCTGATGACCGCCATAGAGTCTTGCGAAAGTCCTCTGAAGCACCAGGAAGAGCTGAAATCTTCCAAGCCATAAGGGCAAGGTGTCCCCGCAGGACCAACTCGTGAGGGTGACCCTCCGGATCCACCAGCAATAGGGGATCGAAAGGGAGGAGACGGGGAATATCTACTGCTAACTCCAGCAGGGCCGGAAACCAAACCTGAGAGGGCCAAAAGGGGGTGACTAGAATCCGAGACGCCGCTTGAGTGCGTGCTTGGACCAGAACCCGTGCTATCATGGCAAAGGGAGGAAAGGCATACCCCAACTGACCCGACCAATCCTGGAGGAAAGCGTCGGTGCCCAGAGCTAACGGATCTGGTCTCCAACTGTAAAACTTGGGAACTTGACAATTCAGTCTCGAGGCAAACAAGTCTATGGTCAGGGGACCCCAGAGGGACGCTAAGCAGGTGAAAAGAGATCTGTTCAACATCCAATCGCTCCTGTCTTGCAGGTGCCTGGAGTTCCAATCTGCCACTACGTTGTTCACTCCCGGGAGGTATTCCGCATTCAATGTAATATCCCTGTCGAGGCAAAAATGCCAAAACTCTCTTGCCAAATCCGCCAAGACTTTGGACCTGGTGCCCCCCAGATGATTGATGTATCTCACCGCAGAGATGTTTTCCATGCGGAGGAGAACACAACAATTCCCCCGATCCTTGAGGAGGCTCCGAACCGCAAAGGACCCCGCTAACAACTCTAGGCAGTTGATATGAAGAAGTTTCTCTGACTCCGACCATTTCCCACCTGTGGAGACCTGACCTAATCTGGCTCCCCAACCTGATCTGCTCGCATCTGACTCCAGTACGACATCCGGGGATGGGCCAAAAATTGCCTTGCCATTCCAGGCCTCCATGTGCCTGAGCCACCACAGGAGTTCCAACCTGGCTTCCGGCGTCAACACCACCATTTGGGAGTAAGAGAGACACTTGCTCAAATGCTTGGTTTTTAAGCGCTGCAGAGCTCTGTAATGTAGGGGAGCAGGGAAGATAGCCTGAATGGATGCTGACAGCATTCCCACCACTCTGGCTAACTGCCTGAGGGAGGTCCTTCCTCTCTTGAGGAGCTGCCGAATTTCCTTCTTTATCTTGGATAGTCTGGTGTCTGGGAGAAGGATGCAAAGCTTTGAATCTATATTGAAGCCCAGAAATTGGATACATTGCGTAGGCTTCAATATGGATTTTTTTACATTTATCACAAAACCTAGATCCTGCAAGAGGGTCACCGTGAACTTCAGCTAAGAACACAGAGTTTGATAATTCTGGGCTAGAAGCAACATGTCGTCCAAATAAATTATGATACGAATCCCCCTGGATCTGAGAAGGGCCATCACCGGCCTCATGAGCTTGGTGAAGCACCATGGGGCCGAGGACAGGCCAAACGGAAGGGATGCAAACTGCCACACCCGCCCCCCCATTGAAACTGGAGAAACTCCTGATGCGGGGGAAAGACGGGAACAACCAGGTAAGCGTCTTTGAGGTCCAATTTGACCATCCAATCCGCAGGGAGAAGGGTATCCCTGAGTAAATGAATTCCCTCCATTTTGAAGTGGTGATACACCACAAAAGAGTTGAGGGCTTTCAGGTTGATTACTGGGCGAAACCCCTGGTCTGGTTTCGGAACCAGAAAAATGGAGCTTAGAAACTGAGAAGCCTTGAAAGAAGCCGGGACTACCGCCCCCTTGGAGATGAGATCCCTTACCTCCAAATCTATGAGGGACTGTTTGACTTCGTCGAACACTAGAGGAAGGGGAAAAGACAACTGACAAGGTGGGGCATAGAATTCTATTTGATAACCCTGAACCGTTTGTAACACCCAAGGATCTGAAGTGAGGGCTTCCCACTGCGGGAGGAACCTGGCCAGTCTGCCCCCTAAACTTGTGAGGGAAAAAACATTTAGCACCCGAGAAAGTACCTGCATGCCCTCTTGCTCTTCCGGCTCCTCTGCCGGCACGTCCTCTGCCATTCGAGTTCTGTTGAGGGTAGAAGTGGGCATGTGCTCCCCGAGCAGAGGAGGTATGATGTGCGCCCCGGGGCGCGAACTGGCGGGGACGGGAGGAGCCCTGGGAAAATCGGCCGGAGGAGCGGGCCCTACCTCGTCCAGCCTTGTTAAAAACCTTTGGGGCAAAAACCTTTTTAATATTAACCTGCGCCTTGTCCAACGCTGTAAAGGTGTGAACATAGGCCGACAAGTCTTTCAGGAAAGAATCACCAAATAAATTACCCTGAGCTGAAGGGCCCCCTTCTCTTTCGGCCATGTCTGCCAACTTGGAATCCAACCTCATCAACAATGATTTTCTCCTCTCCCTACATATGGAGGCATTAGCATTGCCGAGCAGGCATACCGTACGTTGGATCCAACCCCTTAATGCGTCAACGTCAACCGGGGTATTAGAGGCCGCCGCCTCTTCTGCCATTTCAAAAATCTGCGTGACTGGACCCAGGATGTCCAACAGTCTGTCTTGGCAACTACGCCACGCTTTATCGACCCACTTCTTGGGGTCCTTCCCTTTCTGGGACAGAAAAGCCGCCATAGACTGGTCTATTTCTGGCGCTAAAGCCACCTTGTCTGCAAGCATAGGTCTGGGACACTCTGACCGCAACTTATTACGATCCTCTTTGGGCATGGGGCGCCGTACCCAGAACTTGAGGAACGAGGAAACCTCCTCAGAGGGCTGCCACTCGGCCGACCTGGGGTGCTGAATTAGGGCAGGGTCAAAGAAAGGCACTCCGCTACCATCCAGCAGGGGTGCCTCCTGAGGGCGCGCAGAAGATACTTTCTTTTTCCTCCTCTTAGGGGGCGAATCCGAATCAACAGAGCTCTCTGAGGATGACACCACAATAGGGTACTCCTCCGGCGCCAAACGTGAATGCGCAGGCCCGGGTGTGGAAGCGAAAGGTTGATGAGACTCTTCCCACCCTCTTTTTAAAACTCTTTTAGGGGAAGATATGGGAGAAATGGCCAAGGGGGGACTGAATTGTCCCTGGATATGTTTAGTTTTGGCCGTACACTTTTTAGGGGCCAGGGGTGCAACAGAAGGGGAAACCTCCTGAGAGGGGTGGAAATCCGCAATGCGGGATATTAATCTGTGAAAGGCAGACGCCAAGGTGTTATTTAAACCAGTTAAAGCTGTGTCCAAAGAGGACTGAATAGCATGAGCCACTGAAGGCTGGGTATGACAGGATTGATCCCCCACAATGTCCCCAGACCTGTCACTTTTCTTGGCAGTACGTACTTGAGTGCTGGCATCAGCAGAGGAGGGGAGCACCCCCTTATCCATGACAGCACTTGGCAGTATTCCACTCGGAATATATATATATGAATATATAATATATCAACACCAGCCGGGCAAGCTGGTAAACCAATGAAGCCTAGCAGGCTTAACTCACAATACCTCAGGTATTAATAACAGGGAAAGGGCCCCCTATGACTCACACAGGCAGAAGCTGCTAACAAGCAGTAAAGCACGCGAGCAGCGTGAGGGAAAATTTATAAAGGCAACATAAATATAAGCACATTCAACAAAAATAAATTTTCATAATAAATTTATAAATATTTTCAGACAAAAAACCCCCAGGCTTATCGCAGGTTCGAACCGCCAACCTTTGGAACACCAACAGCGTGTGCCAAAGGCCCAGGGAGAACGCACGCCGCCTGTCAGAAGACACGCTTTCTGACTCAGGCCGCCGCGTTCTACAACAAACAAAGCCGACGGCGCGGCTCTGAACAGGGACGCGCGTCTGTACTAGAGCGCGGTGAGCGTTCGCAACAATGTGTCCCTAAGGACCGAAACAGCGTGTGAGAGGGAACGCTCGCCCTCAGGCCTACGCGAATCCCACAAGCCGCGGAGCGGGCTCCAATCCGGAACGCCCGCTCGTGTGTGAAGAAAATGAAACAGAAAGTCAATGAAAAGCACACGCCTCAATCAAAAACGCCGTAATAAGGCAAACAAAGGATAATAAAGTACCAATATAGCAAAATACAACCAATTTCTACAGAAAATGTCACAATGTAGCTAAGCAAACAGTAGGTGTGACTTAGCTATGGGTCAGCAGCAAAGAAAGAGGGGGAGTTGTTAAAGGAATGGACCTATATGGGATGGACTCGCTCCCTATTGGCTACCTACAGGGCATGACCTGCCCACCATGTTGGACTGGGATGTTCCCATTGCATTGTTATAACATTGTTTTTCGAAAATTTCGTTTTACAAAGTTTTTTTCTTTGCTGCTGTGGATCTCAGTAAAGATTGAAATGCATAATATGAGCCTCCTGTCTTGCCATAGAATCTGTGTTTGCATCTACACTGGGGTATATACCTTGTTCCAATGGCTGCTGATCTTTGCCCGGTATCTATGCCAGAGCCCATATAATATCCTTGTGGCACATGCCCTGTCCCTATGCTAGAACAGAGTACCATCATTGCAGACTGCTAATGCTACCCTTACATGACACTTTGGGCAGGTGAAAGGGGGCAAGGGAACTTTAAGCGCTTTGCCATGCAATTTTAATCGCTGCCAAGGCAGTGTGTACCAGTGTCCGTGAGTGGCGACTGAAACTAAAGGGGGAACTGGCAATTGCAAATTCTAGGATCACTCATTTTCTTTGCTTCGGTTGGGGCCCAACATATGTCCATTAACCAGAAGTACTGTCTTCCTAGGTCACAATGTGTTAATGGGTGCAGTTTTAGTTTTTTTTTCTCCTGGTCAGGGTCTTCCACCCGGTCTTTGATGCCACTGTCCTTGTTCAGTGAAATAAGAAAACAAATATTATGATCTTTCAGACCTATGTCCATGTATGCTGCCTGAGCCTCATGCCCATAAGCTGCACACAAGTTCACAGGCCATGCTCTTAGCCAGGATATACATTCTGCTCTTAGCCAGGATATACATTCATATTCTTAAATGTATACGAGGGCTAGTTTTACTGTTAGCAAGCATTTAATGGATTATCGTACCAGCGTTGCTGCACATTGCTTCATTTAATCGAAAATGAGGGTACTTTGTTTAAAAAATGCCTCTCAGGCAAATAGAAGACAAAGGCCGAATTGAACGCGTATACACACAACGATAAACACGTCATACTTGCATTTGTGAAAAAAAACAGTCATTTGTAAATATGCAACCAGTGTCAAGATTGCTAGCAATGTAAGCAGCGTCCTAATGACCCATGGAGAGTTCAGTTTCCAGATGACTTGGAACTTACAAAGGCAGCGAGTATGTCATCACTAAACTGGTGTGCATGTGACCTGCTGCACCAGGTCATTTGCAAAAGGAAAGAGGCGATGGCTCCGAGGTTATGGCCTTTCCCCCTGAAGTGAAGGCTTGCAGAAGCTAATGTCTCTGCCATGGACTTAATGGGTCAAACAATAACACCCTTTTGTCTCCACTCCTGTTGTGCCTGTTACAGTGCACGGCTGAAACAGAATTATTACTCTCAGCCTTACGCTGTAAAAGGCACAACAGGGAGTGGAGACAAAGGGCTGTTAAAGGTGGGGACGCTGTGCGTTTCCTGAGCTGTGACTAACTCAAGTGCCGGGCAGCCGCAGCTTCGAGCAAACTAGTTTGAGCAAAGCTTTGACTGCCCTGCACTTCTGTCAGTCACAGCTGTCTGACTTGATGACGGCGGGCTCATCTCCTGTCACGGATGCGGCCGTGGCAGGACAATGACCCGCCGCGAAATAGTGGGACCGGGGGGCCCAGTCCCGGTATTTGTATTTTGTATTTATTTATTTGTGACCCGCAGCCTTGCCTGAGGCTTCTGGGCGCGTAGTTACAAGAAGGTGGTTACAGGGAAGCATAACTGGATCCCCTAGGAGGACAGTCTTACAAAGGAGAAACAATAAAACGTACAATGATACAACTAGTGACATAGCGGAGCAGGTTACACATAATTGCTCCAGTAGTGTATAACAGGTACTAGACACTAAAGTAAAGGCTGCAAATGAGAGAGAGAATCAAGAGAACATGAGAGTTAGACCAAGGAAAGAAGTGCTGGTGTACTACGGGGAACGCCAATGATAGGAGTGAAGTAAGCTCATCAAGCTTGTGAAGCCAAAATTTAGTTTTGGTTTTGAAGGAGTGGGATGTGGGTCCTGATCTGAGTGTGAAGGGGGTGGTGTTCCAAAGTTTAGCTGCAAGGACTGGGAAGCTAGATCTCCCAGCAGACTGTAGGTTGAATCTGGGTATAGAGAGTGTGTTGACATAGGCTGATCTCAGCGGTCTGTGCGCAACATGCTGTGAGAACTGGCTGGTCAGATAGGCTGGTGCCAGGTTATTCGGAGCCTTGTAAGTTAAGGCTAAGGTTTTGAACGATATTCGCTGCGCGACAGGGAGCCAGTGAAGGTTACGTCTGATGTCAGAAATGTGAGATCTTCTAGGGATGTTGAGGGCTGCCCTGATGGCATTGTTTTGTGTAACTTGTAGCTTCTCAATGTTTTTATTGGCTAGTCCCTAGGTAGAGGGTGTTACAATAGTCTATTTTTGCCATGATTAGTGTTCTAGCTAGGATGATGCAATTCTCAGTGTTCAGGAAGGGTCTGCAGCCTGTGATAAGTTTACAAGTATAGGCCGAAGCGGACGCTATGGCATTGGTTTGTCTGGTTAGCAATAGAGTTGCGTCAAGATAAATGCCTAGAGTTTTAGCTACGTTCGACACTTTGATTATGTTGCCATCTATGGTGAATGATTTGTATGCTGGGCCAAGTTTGGGCAATTTGGAGTGTGTTCCTAGGATGAGTAGCTCAGTTTTCTCATCATTGAAGTAGGCCCCGGCCCACTTAAAGCACTGGTAATATTTATTGGAAACAGATAGTACTGACTAACAGCTACTTAGAAGAGGCACTGGTACAGTCATTTTTTCCTGAGAGTGGAATATATGTAAAATGTGCAGTTTGTATCAGTTCCAAATTGCATTAAAAACAGCAGGGGAAGAAAACCATCTGCATGAAACCAGGATTGACAAAGCTAATAGGCATGGCTTGATTGAGGTCCATACAATGTGGAGTGAATGTCTACATGGGTGGAGTACCATGAAAAGAGATCATGAAGGCAATCACACTATCACATGGAAGGTATCTGACCATCATAGACGGGTACTTCCACCACGTGTCAGGCGCTCCCATCATTGACTCCAATGCCTGGTACGTGTATAAGTACCTTTTAATGTAAGTGTGCTGCTATCAATTTCTTGCTACCTTTACCAAATAAAGATCTGGTAAACAAGGTTCTAGACGTAACGCCACTTGATTTGCCCACTTCTGTCGCCAGAGTTGACAAGAGCGAGCAGATGACTAAGCAAACATCACAAATGGAGTAACTGTCTGTTGATTCGCCATTTAACCTTCCAAGTATTCATCCAAAAGCCCTAAAAGACAAGGGCACATACTTAGAGCATTCTCGAAGAAAATACTCCAACTGCGTATAGTTCATTCTTGAATAGGGTGGCTCTTCTGTCTATTTTTCAACAGCTACCATACCTTGACGTAATTCAATCTATGGACATTCTAAAAATCGAGCTACCTCAATGGAATAGTTCCACGAACTGGGCATTGGTGAAATTCGCGTCACCCTTGATAGTGGCACTTTTGCAAACTCAAGCAGACCTCTTGTCCCATGCAGGCTACACCTTGATTACATGCAGAAATATCAAAAGATCTATTAGACCTGTAGCTGAGCATGTGTCCCAGTTGGCCAGACTAATCACCACGTAGAATTCTGAGCGTGCAGCACTTAGAGCTCTACAAACTCAAAGTACTCGAGCACGAGAAAGTGTGCCTCATACTGAATACTGGATGCCGATGTGCCCCCAGAATGGAGCAAACTGACCTACTGAGTCAATAACTCACTTACGTTGGCTATCTTGGAATACAAGGGGCTTTCGCTCCTTTTTGGTGCATAAAGAAGGTGAAAAATTGTTAGAGGACTTATTTTACTAGAAACATGATGCACTGCACCTATCTCTATTGACGGCTTCCAAATTGTATCCAAAAATGCAATCCCCTCAAAGAAAGGGTGGGCTAGTAGTGGTCCAGCTATAGGTGCCAAAGCACATATAAAACAGATCCCTTTCCTACATGGAAACAAATCTTCCTATGTATTGATGGGAATTATACAATTTCCCTCTACTCAATCTGGGGACATTTTGATCATTAACTTTTATGACCCTCCCTCCCCCCCCTGGCAGTTCTCAAACCAGTACTATTCAGAATATCCTGATCAATTCTATCTCTCACTGGTTTGAGAGGACACCAACTGGTCATATTGTGATAGTGGGTGATCTCAACAAAAGGGATTTGCCTTTGACAGCTACGCTCTCATTCAGGAGTCCCAATTCTTAGCTCAAAATAATGGATTTCTTTGATCTAAAATATTGAGATCTTTCTCCCCTGGCCGAACCGTATCGTTAAATCATTTATTGATTATGTTATAACTAATCCTGAGCTGAGCACCTTTTGCAGCCCTATTACTATTACTCATAACAGGCTAAGCGACTATGGGGCACTTGGCTGGAACATGAAACTAAAAAGTCCTCTCCTGCCTGTCGGAAGAAACTTTAACACAACCTCAAACTACATAGGTAATCCACTCCAATGGTCATTCGAATGTTACATTTACTAATGGGATTATACACTAACACCTAGCTGGATTGACGGCTGCCCTGGTTGCAGCTGAGTGGGATTTGGGAAAAATGTTATTGCCAGGATTCAACCACTCTTAAATAAGAAGTGAAGTACCAGAAATAAAAATATAATAAACAATTCTATTCCCTTCGATTATGTCATTGCAGAAAGAAAAAGACTACATTGTAGGGAGCGTGCTGCTGTTAGAGCTAATTTTGAATTAAATATTCAGCAAAGACAAAACATTTTAACAAGCTTGTCAACTAAATATAGAAACTGGCAAAAACAGCATAAGTTATCTATTAGAGGCTCAAATTGGCAGAGGCTATTTTTCTGGTTAAAAACACACAATATAAGTACATTTTGACAATATTATAACGACTTTCGTAAGTCTTCTTCTGCCCGCAAGAACTGAATCCCATATCCCAGGAGGTTTGGTTATTATATATTCAACATCTATTTTATATTCCATCTAATTCTTTCCAGGAACCTAGTCTAGAATGCCATTGTGATTCTGTGACTTCTACTGCAGAGCATCAGGGGCTATTTAGCTTTGACGTCGATGAGGGAGATCTAGTGCGTTAAATCAGTAAATCCAAAGCCTCACGGGCCCCCAGCCCGGACGGAATTCCCAATATAGTCTTTAAGGAAAATCTGTTATAGTGGGCAACGTTACTAAACGTACTCTTTTCTCACATAATCCAGGCTGCTACTATTCCTGATAGCTGGCAGAGATCTATATTGATTTCTATTTTTAAAAAGGAAATATAATAGAGCCATCAAATTATCACCTCTTGGAAATGATGGATTCCAGCCAGAAACTTTTCACCAACATACTTCTTTAAAAACATACTCACTGGCTGGAAGAAAAAAACATCTTGGGTTTTTTCCAGACAGGATTTAGAAAAACCTATAACACCATAACCAACATCGCCACTCTTCAGTTCCTCTATGCCACTTGAGCTAAAGCGAGGGCAAGTAGTCTATTTAACTGCTATGTGGATTTCACCAAGGCTACAGGATACAACGTTGAAGCTGCTTACTTTGGTGTATAGGAAAGTGTTCATATACAGCCGTGCAGTGTATATGATATGATATGGCATTTATAACGCGCCTATACACAAGTGTTTCAAGGGCGATGAGGCAAGGGAGGAGGTACAGAGGGAAGACAGATAACGATCCAACTAGGGCAGGTGTCAATCATATTGCGCAAGTGCATGGGAAGGGGAAGGAGGAGACGTGCGGGGTGGAAAGGGGAGAGGACAGTGCAGTACATGGGATAAGACAAATAAACAATAAGTAAAAATACGCCACAGTAAGCAGCTTCAACGTTGTATCCTGCAATGTTGAAGCTGCTTACTATAGTGTATAGGAAAGTGTTATATACACCCGTGCAGTGTATATGAACACTTTCCTATACACCAAAGTAAGCAGCTTCAACGTTGCAGGATATAACGTTGAAGCTGCTTACTTTGGTGTATATGAAAGTGTTTATATCCACCCTGCACTGCAGCTTCTTGTGGCACTCCTCCACAATACCGGCACCATAATGGTACTATAAATGTGCGCCACTTTAGCGCACAATTAAAAGTGGAGGAGTGCCACAAGAATACCTGTCTAAAGTGGCAGGCAACAAATGTGGCGGTTACTAGGTTGGTTTCCAACCCATCCTAGCAATCGCCACATTTATTCCGAACCTGGGGCATTCCTACCGACTTCGGAAGAATGCGCCACCTTCAGAATAGGTCTTAAGACCCGAAAAGGTCGTTAACGCTTTTAATTACCTTTTCGGTACTTAACACCAGTTGAGAATCGTGCCCTCAGCTTCTACTGCCAGACGGCCTAGAATCTCAAGTCAACCTCTCAGATGACCAGTTCCCCATGTAGGACTGCGACCAAAGAAAAGGGCGTAGGCACCATTAAATCCTTCTTTCGAGTGGGAACAGAGACTGTACAAACCCCGGCTCCTTATTGTCGGAGATATGAATTCTCCTCAGCGTCAGCTTTCTCTGAATAAAAATAACGGAAATACTACTGACCTATCTTTTGCAGCTACTGATGATAACAACTCGTTGTTGGGTCTGTTTTACACATTGTGTGACAATGTTGGAATAGATAACCCGAGGCAGGCAAACATGTGAGTGGGAAGATAAATACACCTGTCATAGTGCCCTCTGAAACCCCAGACACAGTGAGTGTTTCCCCTCTGCCTGCGGGCGATAGCACAAAGGCTCTCAGTTACACCCAATCTGTGCCCTTCAGAAGAGGATTCCTGTACTTCCAACACAGCACATGAAATCGTGTTGTTCCCTAACGAAATGCAAGCGCAATTGGCTGCAATCCAGTTCACTATGAAGGTCTTACTACGTCTTAGTGGTAACGTATTGGAAGAAGTGGTTGTGGTGTCATGTGTTACGTCATGATGTGGAAGCTTGAATAAAGAGGCCCGTCTTTGCGCCCGCAAGGTTGACCGAGATGGAGCCTGCCAACCAGTAACAATGTGTGTGTGTGTGTGTGTCATTTCACGCTGCGATGCGCCACGTGCCTATGCCACACACATGCTCACAACATTAGCAATGAGGGTCCTAGACCTTTTTGTGTGCCTGCCGACTGAGGAATCTGCTGCATCAGGACCTCCGGTCCTACAGCAGAGCCTCATCGTGCTCCGGCACACCGGTAAGTGACCCCGCCCCATAAGCAGCCTCATAATGCACACCACGGGCTCCGGCCAGAAATCTTGGAACGCCTAGTGCATTACAAGTTGCACCCGTTAAAATAACAACAGAGGATGAGGACAAAGAACTGGACGCTTTGATAGCTGCTGCAGCAGAACTGCAAGCCAAAAATGTGCATCAACAACAGGGAAACACGTCCCTCCTTCCTGGTTTGGCCGAAGATGTTAGTTTACAATTTATTGTAAATGACTACGAGGTCAGCAGCGTCTCTACAATATACTTAACTAGGAAGCAGCGCAAACAATTGAAATGCCATAACCCACCTTCATCTGCTGGCCTTTAAACCCGTCCTTCCAAAGTGGTAAATAAGAAAACTGCTATCATTGAGAAAGTGTCAAACAAGCAGAAGAACAGCAGGGAAAGCAAAAGAAGAAAGAAAAATGTGTGATCGAAGGGAGTGTTAACTAGTTGGCTAATTTCTGACCAAAACGAAAATTCAAATGCAGAAGAATTATCCTTAAATCATAGTGAGGATCTTGAACCAGAGCTTGTAGAAAATCCTGCACAGGCGCCGCTCAGAGCACCGCCTAATCAAGTAAAAATTGCAGAAGCCCCAACGACAGGATTTAGAGTAAATACGAACCAAGAGTCTGTGGAACCGATGGTTACTTTTACATGCAACGAAATTCCTATATTGATCATTAAGAGGATCTCTCGGGGAAAAAATGAAAATTAGATCTCATAAATATATCAGAATTTATGACATTGATGCACAAGATATTGCTGCTCAGGATCCTAGACACAAAGGACTTTGAATTCTTTGAACCTATCAAAAATACAGAGCATCAATGCAGTAGAGTACACTGCACAACCATTGAAACTGTCAATTTAATTAGAACTTATAAAAGTAGGTTTCAAGTACCGGGATACGAGATAGATGCAGTAGTGGACTTGCTACCCAACAAGGACTGTGCGGCCCCGGACGGGGGAAACCTGTGGGAGAAGTTGCTATCCGTTGGGAAAGAAGGCGGGATCAAGCACTGTCCCAGCCCCTTACAAGAGAGCATTATGGGGGTCTTAAGCTGGCTGGTCTAGAACAGCGATTACAGGTTTGTGCCTAAAAACTCAAATTGGTCCATTTGTACATGGAATACACAGGGCTTTACGCATTTACTGGGTACAGAGGGGTCTCTTGAATTATTGTTGCGGACAGATGTATTCTTATTACAAGAGTGTTGGCTGGTTTCTGAACTTTACATTGACCGGTATCAGATGTTTCCGGTGCTGGCAAACAAAGGCTTTATAATTGGGGTCAAAAACTATATAAAGGCAACTAGAATTATACTTAGTCATGAAAACCCTCATGTTCTTGCAGTGCAAATTAGTTTCCCAAAAGGTCTAGGCAACTGCACCATAATAAATATCTATGATCATCCTGGCTTACAACGTACAGATTACATTTGTGAAAGTGTCACTGAATTCCTATGCAACATCAAATCTGTTGGCTTTGCCGAAACAATAATAATTGGGGGTGACTTTAATGCTCGGTGCTGTTGTAAGAACAAAACTATTGAAACTGACTACGTAAACAGCGTAATAAATCTGGAAAAAGGCCTCAGTGACTGGGAAGGGTAATGTATGTCTTGATGCTCTCACTGATTGGGACTGCATCATGCTTAACAGGTGAGTGTCCGGGGACAGGCTGGGTAAACCTACTTGGAAGAAAGGTGCACTGTCATCTACAATTGATTACGATTACTTATTTTGCAACGAGGTAGCCATCCCTCAAGTCAGGAAGTTATTAATTGAAGAGAATACATATAGTAAGCATGCAATGATTACACTTAATATTGGTGGCTAAGACCCCTGCGTTGAAACTACTTTAGCTGGTGACGCAGATGTAAACCCGTGGGGTAATAGAATAAGATGATCCGGGAAAAACCTTAAAAAGTACACAAATTTGTAACTATGCATCAGGTGACCCAATACAACAATTTTCTGGATTGACGGCGGATGCCATCGAAACCTGGATTAAAGAAAGTATGTCTAGCTTGACTGCATATAAAGGTAGCTATATTATGTTGAGTAATCCTAGTAAGAAGCCACACTGTGATAAAGCTATCCAGGATGCTAAGAGACGTATTAGATGTTGGCATAGACATATCAGGAAGTTGGGTCACACAACCGCTCTCATATGGGGCCCAAGATGGGCACGTATTTATATCTGATTCACAACAATATGTTCAAGTATCCATAATATACCATACTTCTTAGAGAAAGGAAGATGAGTCTTTCTGATTCATATCAAAAATGATTTATCCATAGTAGTTCAAACAAAAAGCTATCACTAATAATCCTTAGTGAGGAAGCAGTTGCCACAATCCACATTTATTAGACTAAAAAAGCCAATGCATTTCGGAAATTATTTCCTTCATCAGGGCGAGTCTCAACCAATCTTGTAATACACAGAGAGAAACGATCCTCCACTGTGCAACTGCAGGGCAGTGACACAGACTGTACAAGATTGGTTTCCTTGTAAGCACGAGTGGATTTTCTCCATGCCTTTGTGCATAATGTCATTTACAACCCACTGCTGAGTGGGCATGAACGCAGGACGTTCTGTTTTTCACCACTGACCACACCAATGAGACTCGCCCTGATGAAGGAAATAATTTCCGAAATGCATTGGCTTTTTTAGTCTAATACATGTGGATTGTGGCAACTGCTTCCTCACTAAGGATTATTAGTGATAGCTTTTTGTTTGAACTACTATGGATAAATCATTTTTGATATGAATCAGAAAGACTCATCTTCCTTTCTCTAAGAAGTATGGTATATTATGGATACTTGAACATATTGTCGTGAATCAGATATAAATATGTGCCCATCTTGGGCCCCATATGAGAGCGGTTGTGTGACCCAGTATTATTACTTGGTCTCCAGCGTGTGTTGCAATTATAAGTCCGGGTGTCTCCAGACTTGTCACAGCCAGCTCCTTTTCAATTGGATGTATATTCTTTTTTGAAATATTTGATTTTTACTTGAATATTCTGAACATTTTTGAATACATGGTGGTGCCCACTCTCTTCTCTGTTTATATCAGGAAGTTGGACCTTAGTCCTCAGGCCATCCATAGGGCACCTCGCCTAGTAAAAAATAGATACAGGCAATGGGTCAAAGGCTGGTAATTCTCTCACAGGAATGCACAGTGGCAGTACTTGATAAAAGCAGTGACTGCAAGTGACACAAAAAAGATGTGGAGCCTACTAACTAAATTTATAAATGCCTTGTAAGTTACATGCTGCATCAGCGAGCATGATTGGGCAAAATGTATTGGTGAAGCATTCTCCACTGTGAAGGTTATCGGTGAGGAAGACAACTCCACTAAGAGAAACTTGAAGATTAATTATGACCTTGTTGATATTGAAACAAAAATGTGTAAACTTAAAGACTCCAGGGCTGCGGGGGCCTAATGACCTATTGAATTTTATCTTAAGAAGATCTCCCGAGTTTTAAGTTGTTGCTCACTGTCTTTGACTAAGTGTGCCATGAGGGAAACGTTCGAAATACTGGCGGAAATCAATTTTGAGGCCTATCAACAAAAAAGGTAAAAGGACCTCACTGAAAACTTTAGAAAATGTTTATTTACAAGAATACAGATGAATTTGACAAATTTTGGGACATTTGGAGCGGTTTTCTTGAGGTCTATGGATGAATGTGAACTTTTATTCTGTAGCGATACATCCCTAACTTTGAATATTACTTTTATGATTACTTACCTGTAATTTTATGAAATGACCTTGTAAATACCTTCCATCTATTGCATTGTTTACTGCATATGTAATTTTCGGTCTTTGGTTTCAATGTTTTCCTTCTTTTTCCTTTCTTCCTTTTCTTCTTCTCTCCATTTCATACACCTCTTTTCTTTCGCTTACATTTGATATTTGGACTTAGTTTATAATGAACTGTTTAACGTGTTTTGCTTTGGTTGACTATGCTTGTGGTTAATAGATAAGGAAATGTTTTGTTCTTATTTATTGTTGTGAAAATAAAATTTTTGAACCCCTGTAATTCCCCCCAAAAAATAAAAAATTAAGAAAATGTTTGCATCTCTGGTATTGGACAACCTACTGAAATGGGTACGATCCACTGATTTACTTGGTGATTTTCAGATGAGCTTTAGGGCGGGCGCTGGGACCGCACATTGCCACTGGTTCATTGACTCCCTTACCACGGATGCTAAAAACAAGGGCAGACATTACCTACACATGGCCATGATCGATTTCCGGTCTGAATGCGACATGGTAGAGCGGAACCGACTGGAAAAAACTTGAATCATTAAGCTGTCCTGCAAATCTTTTGTATGCTGTGCGCAATCTGCACAAGGAGACCTTTGTACAGGCTAGGATTAATAGTGGGGGCTCCACCATGTGGCCCATTCGTACTGAGAGGGGAGTAAAACAGGGCTGCGTCCTGGCACCCCTACATTTTTAATTTATACATGGCTGACTTGTCAGAATATCTGGGGAAAGTCGCCAACTATCCCCTGAGTATTTCTGGAGTGAAGTTGAAATACCTACTATATGCTGGTGACCTGGTTTTATGCGACTGCACCTTCTTTGGTTTGAAACGCACCATAACAAAATTGTGTAAATATGCAGACTCAAACAGCATGAAGATAAACTTTGAAAAAACTAAGGTCATTCATTTTGCCCTCAAAAACATCATTGTGCCTGGGAAGATAGTTGCAGGTCATTATATAGAACAAGTAAACCATTATAACTATCTGCGGTTGGATCTAATGACTGGCTTCAACTAATATGCAATTAATGCTGAGAACAAAGGCAAAGCAGTCGCCTGGACCCATGTCGTCTTTAGGCACATTAAGAAGTATCGGGATACAACTTATATGGTATTTTAGCACACTATACACAATGTGTTTGTGCAGCCATATTATACGGTCTTGAGGTACTGTACATGGAGGATCTATCTTGGCTGAAGGTTTCAGAGGGGAAATTCTGGAGCCGTGTACTAGATATAGGCCAAAGTGTACCTGCCGAGGTAATAAGGTTGGAGCTGGGTTTGACATCTCTAGCAGCCCAAGTCCTAACAAGAAGGGGCCTCTTATACCTGAAATCTAGATTATCCCCTAATTGTCCCTTATTGAAACACCTCGGTAATGAAAATAGTTTGAAGAGCAACAGCAAATTTACTAATCTGGTGAATGAGACATTCAAAGCGTTTGAATAGAGCCTCAACTGGGAAACAGATTTTCACACGCAGAAGCACACATTTGCTGTTAAATTGGAGAGCTGTAACTGGTGCTCCAATTATAGGCATTTGGCTTCACTAAAAAACTATTGTGAAAAAATGACCTACTTACTGCACAAATTTGGAGACACACATGGTTATTTAAAAATGTGTCCCTCTCCTGTTATTTGTGAATTTCTATTGCTTCTAATAATAACCAAATTACCGGTATTGGCTACTATGGGGCCAGAACATGCTATTACTGGAGAAGAGAGGTTTTGTCGCTTTTGTTGCATTCCGGGCAAACTCGAGTCTGCTTGCCATGTCTTGACGGAATGTCGAGAACATGGCTCAAGGTACTTGGCCCTTATGTTGTAAACCTTGATGACATCAAAAGTGATTGGTTTTGGTGCTATGTCTTAATACCGACAATAAGTCTGTACACATTGCACTTTATTATGTTTGAAAGGGAGTGTGGCTACTGGGAAACTTGAAAGCCAAATAGATTGGGTAGGAAGGCAATTCGGCTCTATGTTTAATTATTAATGATTTATGTCTAATCGTATTGCCCATCTGCTATTTTTTGTATAATATAAATCGATTTTTAAATCACATTTTATTTGATAAGTTAAGTTGAGTTCTGAGTATTACTTTTAAAAGCATTATTGACCCTCCCCAGACTACACTGACTGGCAACACTCTTGTTAATCATGCAGCCACACATCTAGTGTGGTCGTAGAAGAACGTCATAAGAGCTAGCCAGGACAGTGGAGACTGCGATATAAGGTATTATAATCAGTTCAATACCATGTCACTTGAGGACTTGGAAGGACGGGTATATACCTTTACAGGCAAATATGCTACAAAAAAAGTCATTACTTACCATCAGGAACCCGGGTCTGACTTCGATCTATGACAAAGTGATACGAGATGCCAAACGCACGCTTAGAGGCAAGATACATAACATTAGGACCACTACTAGATCCTTGATCGCAGCCCACAGCAAGATAAGAGAAGATCAGAACCAATATAGGTCCTGGTCCAAACAATGGAAAAGAAAAATAAAACTTGAATGTTGGCAAAAGACAGCCAAAGTTATTTGCTCCAGAAACACCCTCAACATGTGGGTTTTGTTGGGGGAGGCGATGGAAAGCAGGGTAACCCCGCAAATCAATCCCATAGATGCTGAGGAATGGGTAGGTACCTTGAGAGGCGCAATGGGAAAATTGAGGAAGTTATTTAAGTATCACCTATAGATCTCAAGCATGGGGTCTGGCATGGATTCACATGCTCATGAATATTCCCCGTCGTCAGGCTGGGAATCCTCGGTAAAGAAAAAATCAGTATCAGTTTTGTTTCTGATCTTCCTTTCTTAGTAGTAACCAATCACTGATCTCTGGGTCATACTGCCCCCAGCCAATGACTGCCCTCTCCCTAAGTCCCGCCTCTGGCAGCCATCCTCAGATTTTTACCGCACTCTCGTGTTGGGAGTCCTCGTGTTTAGCTCTCGAGTTTTCTTTACTGCGTTTTCACGCTTTTTCAGGAGAATTTCTCATTTTTTCGGTTTAATCGAGCCTCAAGCTCCACCGTTTCTACTTCCGATAACAGGGATCCGTTTCGGAATTCTTCTACGCCCCTCAAGGGTGAAGTTTTCGTCGAGTTTACACTTCTTAGAGGATTCCGGAAGATCTGCGGCCTACCTCAACGGACATGGCCCAGGACAAGAGGAGCTCTACGCCCGGATCCAAGCTGTTCAGGAACTGCCCTGGATGCAGATTATATAACGTTTTCAAGGAGGACAAGCATTTGCGATGTCTCTACTGCCTCCATGGGGACAAGACGCACGTGGAGAAGGACTGTGCGTTCTGCAAGAACCTTTCTGAACGGATCAAACAAGACCGTCGTTCCCGCCTCGCCATCTGGCTGGAGAAGGGCACAGCAAGTGAGAAGGCGAAGAAGAAGTCTGAGCGGGCTTTTAAGTCCTTTGAGGGCGCCCTGGTGACGGGGGCCCAACAGAAGGCCAAGCAGCGCGAGTCCGCGGGCTCCGGGAGCACCGAAAGGTCGGGCTCTTCGGTTGCCAAGCAGGGCGTTACTTCCCCGGCATGTTTGACCACGAGCCAGCGCTCTGGTTCGGGGAAGAGGAAGTCCGAGAACCCAGGTAGGCCGCTGGAGCGGACCCGGTCGATCTCGAAGGGGGAGCGAGGCGCTGACCCTCCCCCCAAGGCGAAGCCCAGGATGCACCTAGGGTGGTGAGGGCTTTGATCCACCCGGCTAAGGCCTCTACCGAAGTGGTCGCTGCGACCCTGGAGGAGCCGGCTGAGACTACGCCAATGGAAACAGCCTCTGGGCCCAGAGTAGCCCTGCCGCCGCAGAGGGAATCCTCTTTCCAGCCCATCACTAAGACCCCCGTGAAGCCCCCGGCTGAAAAAGAGGGGGGGCGGTGGCCATTACAGACTCGGAATCAGCCTCTGAGGAGGAACTGGTGGAGACCGAGAAGGGCCTCAACGAAAGGTCCATAGGCCTCAACGAGAGGTTCAAGAAGGTTCGATCCCAGGGGACGGTCCCTGCTGACGTGATCGAAGATAGCGACGATGAACAGGGCCCAGTGCAGCGGCTAGCCCGTCCGTCGCAGCCATTGCCCGAGCCCCAGGATAGCTCGGCGGCCATTTTGTTGGCAATCCAATCCTTATTTACCGAGATAAGGACGAGATTACTACGCACCCCGACAGAGGAGCCAGAACCAGGCCCGTCGGGAAGCCCTCCGAACAAGCGGAAGAGAGTCCACCCTGCTCCGCCCTTTGTGCCTGCGAGACCGGTGGACCCCTCATCCCCCTCGCCGGGAGAGGATACAGCGACGGATACGGCGACGGGGACGGGCGATGACGGCGGCAATGACACAGCAGACATCCCATTGTCACCCCCCCCCGCGGGCGTCCCCAGACCAAGAGGCTGCCTCTCTCCACGCCATGATAACCAGGGCATCCAAGCACTTCCAGCTCTGCCCTGAAGAACAGGAAAAGGAGGGGTTTCTGTACCAACGACGAGAGGCTAAGAGGAAGACGGTCCTCGTGGTGCCTTTACTCGACGACATCTGGGACGAGGGGCTTGCTGTCCTCAAGAACCCTGCCACGACACCCGCCAAGAGGGACAGGTACGAGAAGAAGTACCGAGTCCCCGATGCCGCCCCCTTGTGCCTCTGGGCCAAGCCCACGCCGGACTCAGTCGTCTCGGCAGCGGCTAAGAAGAAGGCCGTGGGCGCGGCGGCTTCAACTTCCACTTCCCTGCCGGACAGCGAGGGCAAGAAGTTGGGACGACGAGTCATCTCGTCGGCGGCGACGACGATTAAGGCGCCAATGCCTTAGCGATCGTGGCCCGCTACGACAGGGAGCTCTGGTTCAAGATGGCTCCCCTGCTAGATTTCCTGCCTATGACAAAAGGGCGGAGGCCCTAGAAATTCTGCAGGAGGGCGAGGTGGCGTCGGAGCACGCCATAATGGTGGCGTCAGACATTGCCGATACCGGATTTCGCCAACTGGGCAACAGAGTTTGCCTCCGACGACGAGGATGGCTCAAGGCGACGCCCAGACCAGAGTGTTGGACATGCTGTTCGATGGCAACAACCTCTTTGGTAAGGCTGTGCATGAGTCTCTACAGGCCATCAAGACCGACTCGGAGACGGCTTGGGCCCTTGGGGTGCTACAGCAGCGACGGCCCTTTCGGAGCCCCGGAGGCAGACAGGGTGCCTCCAAAGGATCCAGCGGTGGCTCCTCCACTTGCCCCCAGGCGGCCCGCTCCTCTTCCCAGGAGGCCTACAGAGGTCGCGGCGAGCAAGGGGGTTCCCGCCGTCGTCGCCAAGGAGGCCAAGGCGGAAAGGCTGCTTCCAAGCAAGACTGACCCGGCCAGGTTGTCGGGCCCACACCGAAGCACCCCGGTGGGAGGCCGGCTGACGAAGTTCGGCAGAGTGTGGGAGTCCATCTCCACCGATCGTTGGGTGTTGGACACCCTGGCCAACGGGCACACGCTGGAATTCCTAAAGAAGTGCCCTTGCATTCCTCCCTTGGCCAGGAAGGAGAATCACGTCCCTCAACTGCTGTTGGAAGTAAAGGCGATGCTCAAGAAAGGTGCCATCGAGCTCGTCCCCAGGAGGCTCCGGAGGGTACTCAAGGTACTTCCTCGTCAGAAAGAAGACAGGCAGTTGGCGCCCCATCTTGGACCTGCGTCGGTTAAAGAAATACATCAAGGCTCAGAAATTCAGGATGGTCACCCTCCAGCACATGCTGGGACAGCTGGAGGAAGGCGACTTCCTTTCGTCGTTGGACCTGGAGGATGCTTACTTACACATCCCCATTCTAAAAAGGCACAGGAAGTTCCTCAGGTTCGTGGTTCAGGGACGCCACTACCAATTCAGAGCCCTACCGTTCGGACTAAAGTCGGCACCCAGGGTTTTCACCAAGTGCCTGGCACCAGTGGCGGCGCGGCTGCGCCTGCAGGGGATCCACGTCTACCCCTACCTGGCTGACTGGCTAATCCGGGCAAGGTCAAGGGAACTCGCTGTCGATCATACGGCGAGGACTGTCCGGTTGCTCATGGAGCTGGGGTTCGCCATCAACTACCCCAAATCCCACCTGGTTCCATCCCAAGTAGCACTGTTTTTGGGGGCGATGCTCGATACAGTGGAGCAATTGGCCTCCCCTTCAGAGGAGAGGACCAAGACCATCCTGGGAAAGGTGCCGCGCCAGTTAGCCACGGACATGGCCAGGGTGAGGTCCATCAAGTCCCTTCTCGGGATGATGTCCTCATGCATCTACCTTGTTCCCCTTTGCAGACTTCGGATGTGTCCGCTACAGGAGTTCCTCGACGCCCGCTGGTTTCAGGCGAGGGGCTGCTTCGAGGACAGGATCCCCCTCGACGAGGAGTTCCGTCGGGCGATCCTATGGTGGGGCACCCGGGCTCACCTCACGACGGGCACGGACTTTCAAACCCTGGCGTTTCAGGAGACGGTGACTACGGACGCCTCTCTGGAGGGTTGGGGGGGGCCCACACCGGAGATCTCCACGCAAGAGGCCTTTGGCTCCCGGAGGAGAAGTCTCTTCACATCAACATCTTGGAGCTCCGAGCGGTGTTCTGGGCGCTCAAGTCGCTCCTCCCGTCCCTCAAGGACAAAGTGGTGAGGATCTTCACCGACAACACCACCGCGATGTTCTACATACGGAAGCAGGGGGGCACCAGATCCCCAACCCTATCCAAGGAGGCCCAGGATCTGTGGCACTGGGCCGTCGCCCAGGGGATGTTTCTGGTTCCCTTCCACCTGGCAGGAATAAAAAACACCATCGCCGACTCACTCAGCAGGGAGCTGCACTCGTGCCACGAGTGGGAACTGCGCCAGGATCAAGTGGATCGACTCTTCCAACGATGGGGCAAACCCCAGATCGACCTGTTCGTGACGGTAACGAACTCAAAGTGCCAGAGGTTCGCCAGCAGGTTCCCACAGCCGAGGAGCATGGGCGATGCTTTCTCGTTCCCTTGGGACGTCCTGTTTCTATACACGTTCCCTCCATTGCCGTTGCTGCTCCGCCTCATCAACCAGCTCAAGAAGTCCAGGTGCAGGATGATCCTCGTAGCACCGGCGTGGCTGAGGCAGGTCTGGTTCCCGGACCTTCTGGACTTGTCAACGTCCCCCGCAAGTCAGGCTGCCGGCAGACGCGAATCTTCTCTCCAGAGAAGGAGGCGCCATTCTCCACCACGACCCACAGTCGCTGAACTTGCAGGCCTGGCTCCTGCAGCACTAGAGTTTGGAGGGTACGATATCCCGGCTGATTGCAGAGAGGTTCTTGCAAAGGCCAGGGCGTCCTCAACTCTCAAGTGTTACGGTCATAAATGGAAGAGGTTCTCTGTCTGGTGCCGTGCACAGAAGATTAACCCTCTGCGAATTACAGCCCCTCAAGTACTGCCGTACCTGCTGTCGCTGGCCAAGGCTGGACTGGCTCACGCCTCCATAAAAATACATCTGGCTGCCATCTCCCGATATACCAGGACGACGGGACGTGCGTCCTTGTGGTCCCATCGCCTGGTGAAGGAATTTATGAAGGGACTATTCCAATCATTCCCGCCGGTGAAGGCTCCTGCCCTGGCGTCGGAGCTTAATGTGGTGCTGACCAGGCTCATGGGGGGCCCCATTTGAGGTTATGCATTCGGCGCCTTTGAAGTTCCTGTCATGGAAGACAGCGTTCCTTGTGGCCATCACCTCTGCACGACGAGTGGGAGAGATTCAGACCCTATCTTGCAAGCCTCCATACTTGACTATTCATGACATGAGGGTGGTGCTGAGGACGCACCCCTCCTTCATGCCCAAGGTGCCGTCGGACTTCCACCTCAACGAGCCCTTGGTGTTACCAGTTTTCTTTCCGTCGCCTTCAAAGTCGGCCGAAAGGACTTTGCACTCGCTGGATGTAGCTAGAGCGCTGTAGTTCTACGTGGACCACACGAAGAGTTTACGGAAGACGTTGCAACTGTTTGTGAACTTTGGGTCTGTGAATCAAGGGAAGGCTCTCTCGAAGACTTCCATCTCCAGATGGCTCTCCGGCTGCATCATGCATTGTCACCGGTTGGCAAACCGACCGCTGCCCCGCTGTCCGAGCACCCATTTGACCAGAGCGATCGCTGCTACCACGGGGTTTCTGTCTGGTGTGCCCCTGCTGGACATCTGCAGGGCTGCTACGTGGATGTCGACGCACACCTTCACAAGATTCTACTGCGTCGATCGGGACTCCAGGGAGGAGTCCAGGGGCGGCCAAGCCGTGCTGCGCAACCTGTTCGCTTAAGGTGAGCCTGGTGAGGAGGTAAGAGATGCTTAATGTTGAGTTGTTGTATTGCTTAATGTTGAGCCTGTTGCCATCTCCCGTGGTTGTGCATGTGTATACTGCTATGTATTCTTTTATTCATGAGTATGTGAATCCATGCCAGACCCCATGCTGGAGAAGGAACAAGTTACTTACCTGTAACTGTTGTTCTCCAGCATGGGTCTGGCATGGATTCACATGCGAACCCTCCCACCTACCCCTCTGCGGCTCTTCACTTGGTCATACTGCCACTTGGCGTGCTACCAAATCTGAGGGTGGCTGCCAGATGCGGGGCTTAGGGAGAGGGCAGTCATTGGCTGGGGGCAGTATGACCCAGAGATCAGTGTTTGGTTACTACTAAGAAAGACAGATCAGAAACGAAACTGATACTGATTTTTTCTTTACCGAGGATTCCCAGCCTGACGACGGGGAATATTCATGAGCATGTGAATCCATGCCAGACCCATGCTGGAGAACAACAGTTACAGGTAAGTAACTTGTTCCTTAAGCAGGCCTCCCCTATTTTTTGTAAGTTTGGGTGAACTTGTAGATAAAATATCCAAACTGAAAATCTCTCGTGCTCCGGGACCCAATGGCCTCTTGAATACGTTTATGAAAAATAATCCCATTTTCTGGGCAAATTTACTGAAAATTCTCTTTGAAAAGGTCCTTAAAGAAGGGAGAATCCCTGAGACTTGGCAGACAGCAATATTAGTCCCGGTATTTAAAGAAGGTAATGGATCGGACCCGGGAAACTATAGACTATTGTCTATGTTGGACTGCTCTGGTAAACTATTCTCCTCTTTACTGCTCCAGAAATTACAAGTTTGGGCAGATGATATCGGTGTTCTGGTTCTTTTTCAAAGCGGTTTCAGATCCGGATACTCGACCTCTCACAATTTGTTAATCATGAATAATCTGAGAGATCAAGCCTTACTACCAAACAACCCACCCCTGCACGTACTAGATATAGATTTTAAGGCGGCCTTTGATGCTGTCAATAGGGAGAAGTTGTGGAGGAAGTTAAAAGGAATGGCGCGTCCTGAGGTGCTGCTCCATTACTTACAGCTCCTATATTGTAACACCACAGTGCAGCTGAGGCTAGATGGAAGTGGAACTATCACCAGACCTATAAAACAACTTAGGTGGGTGAAGCAGGGATGTGTTACTGCACCTAGATTGTACAATCTCTTTGTATCAGACATCCCGGACTATATCCGTGATGCGCATAATTGTCCCCCAAAATGAGGTACCCAGCACTGTTTAGTAATGTCTTACGCAGATGATCTGGTCATTTTTGACCACACATTCAGTGGATTATTACGTTCCGCGGAAAAGCTATGGGAGTATGCAGAACTTAACAATTTAGTAATAAACCATACCAAAACAGAACTAATTTTCTATAGCCATGGTAAAATTAGCCGCCTGCGAATGTACATTAGAGGTCGTGAAATCCGATACACTCACTAATATAAATACCTGGGAGTGGAATTCGACTCTAAAAGAAATTTCAATTCATGTGTTCAAAATCGCAAAATAAAAGCTGCCCAATTAACTGCTATGATCTGCCAATTCTCTCGTAATCAGAGCGGATATTCCATCTGGGCTGCCCGCCAATTATATATCCAATGCCTGGTGCCAATGGCGATATGTGGGTTGGAGGCCCTGGTTGATACTAATTTAGATTGGCTTCAGATAATAGAGGGCAAGTTCTGGCGGAAGCTTTTGGCTTACCACAAGGTATTCAGATGACTATTCTGAGACTTGAACTTGGTTTGGTCTCCCTGAAATCTATGGTGCTAAAGAAGAGAGCTGAACGCTTCATTAAAATGTTCACGAATGCTACCAATTTGCTGCTGGTAACTGTGAGAGAGGATATCAGTGGGAACAAACAGGCTAAGTTTATGGCGGAAATATCCACACTATTTAAGACAATCGGATGGATACCTAAGTGGGATAATAACCCTGAATACTTGAAACATCAGCTGGGGGAGAGGGTGAAGCTATGGGATTGGCAAAACAATTTCAAACATCTAGAAAGTTTAAGTAGATACGGATTTATTTCCCATCTACTATATAAACAAAAGGTCCCAAGGGTATTTAAACCTATGCCCATCTGATAATCTAAGGTGCTTCATATTGCTTCTGCGCATTAATCACCTTCCGGTGTTAACAGTGATTGGCCCAGAATGAGCCATACCTATAACTGATCGTCTCTGCCGGATCTGTAAAAACAATGCTTACCTGAAACAGCCAGACATGTACTTATGCTGTGTCCTAGGCTGAGTCTGTAATATATTAAGCATTAAAGCAGTTATGTCCATAATTCAGACTATATTAAGGAAGATGAGTCCTGGTACATGTGCATAAACACCCTGAACGCTAGTCTCCACCTGGCACTATTTAGGGTATGGTGCATGGCCAGTAAAAGACTGAAGGACAGTAATATTTTTATCCAACAAGGCTGATGACATGTTGTCCCTGATTAGAAACAACTTCCGTTCTAGGGACTGAGCCCAGTTTCCTATAGTTGCTAAAGATTTAAAAAGAGGCGAGAGTTTGAACAGTATGTCTTTCTCCTTTGTATGATTGCTGGATATGTATTTGTTCATTTACTTGTCTATCCAGTAGTTCTTTTCATTCTTAGAGGTAGTGATTAACAAGAAATGGGTTCTTTTTATTTTTATTTTTTTGAGTTCTTTTTATAGATGACTAAGATGATGAATTTGGCTAACAAGAAATGATTATGTATTTCTGTAGAATTATGTGTAAAGTTTTTGTTTATAAAACTATATCACATTAAATTAAATACAATAAATGTTAAGTGAATAGTGTATGAATTTATAGCTTTGCATTATGTATTTTATATTGTGTGAAGGTTTGTAAAAACTGTACAGATAAATACATTTAAAAAAAATAAAAAGCAATCCACCTATGACAAAAGGGTGGGGGAAAATAGCAAAATAGTGGGCACCTGAGTGCTTTGCATAAAATCAAAGCAGATTCGTATGTGTGTGAGATATGTTTGTGATAGTGAGAAACGCATGAAATTCGTCTGAGCACATAATGCACACTGGGCCATTTGTCACAACCCTCACCCTAACAGTAACATGTCTGTAACGAGAAGCCACATATATTCATTTGGAGAGCTTTGGCTGTGGGGTATGTAGCTTAGCCTGCTGGGAAAATGATAGTATTATTGATTTTGATATTTTATTTGTATAGCACTCATGCAAATGTGTTTCATCTATCTTCATCATATCATCTCGTAGACTAGTTCTTCTACCTTTCGCATGATATTGCAAAGCCAGGTAATTCTCTAAACTGATTAAATAAAGGGGATTCCATATCTTCAAAAAACCTGCATCTCCCTTATCCTAACATCATCCATCACCAGTTCCAATAGTTCTTGCCCTCTTACAGCTTCTTCGGTCCTGCAGATACCTACAGGGGATCCAATTCCACTCACTTTTTCAAAATCTGGACTCTTGCCTTCAGCACCTGATCAAACAATAGCACCTACCTATAAGCATCAGCTTGCACATTATCTTCAGAGATCCCAAAAACGATACAAAACTACAGACATGCGATACATATGTGTGATAAACATGTGCAGATCCATCCCCTGCATCTTCCTCTTTAAATGGAATAACAGAACAGAACAGTGTATGCAGATTCTGGTTTCCGTAACTTCAATAAAGATAATCACTCTAACATCTTCACCAAGCCACTCTTTGACGATCTTGATAATCTGGGTATCACCTACACCAACTACGCAGACGATACTCAGATTCTCTTACCACTTACTGGGATCGTTGAAGATCTGGCTCTGGTGAATAGAGTCTACAGCATCGTTCAAGCATAGATGGCCAACCATGGCCTATGCTTGAACGATGATAAAACAGAGCTCATCATCCTGGGCACGGCAGCCCGCATTTCCAAACTTAACCAAAACTACTCTGCCTTCATCATCGATGGTAACACTATCAAGGTCGCCAGAGAAGTAAAAACCGTAGGTTTTTACCTTGATGCGACACTATCTTTAACCAAACAGGTGAACTCACTGGCCTCATCCACGGCCTATACATGCAAGTTAATACGAGCTGGGAAACCATTCCTTTCAGATGACAGCTGTCTTATCCTAGCTAGAGCCCTCATTGTATCTAAATTAGATTATTGTAACGCCCTCTACATAGGGACTACTAAACAAATCCTCAATAGAATCCAAGTGCTCCAAAACAACGCAATTAGAGCAGCCCTAAGTATCCCTAGAAGAGCACATATTTCAGAAATAAGACGAAAACACAAATGGCTCTCCACCCAAGAAAAAATCAACCTTAAATCTGCCTCCCTTATCCACAAATGCCTAAACAACAAAGCCCCCCGATACCTCTCAGAACGCTTCAACAGAAAAAATCCCACTAGACTTACAAGGACAGTCAGCCCCAACTGCCTCCTAGTGCCCAGATTTAAACTAGCCACCATTGGAGGTTCCAGCTTCCCAGTCAAGGCAGCGCAGTTATGGAACTCTCTACCTCTTGCACTTAGATCTGACCAAACCTTCAACAACTTCAGAAAGAACACCATAAAATGGCTCACTGAGAATGCGACAGAATAACTATCCACCCCTCGCACGTCCAATTGTATGTCACTTGATACGTAATGACCTGTTATAATGCTTGTTCAGACTTGCTATACTGTTCGCTCGCTATAGATTTGACTGTTTGGCTGCACTTTATCTGCACTTGCACCTACCTTACCCTGCAGATTCAAGAAATGTCCACTATGCTTACCTTGTAACCTGTAACTCGTAACTTGTCCTGGTCTTCTTTAGCTAAGCTGTAAACCTCCTTGTTCTCTTGCGCCGTGCTACCCCAGGGTCCGGTGCGCACAATAAATAAATAAACAAACAAACAAACAAAACATCTACATTTTATAGGAAGATGGGCTTTTAACCATCCACATTTTTGGGACGATGAGGCAAATATCTGTACGACCCCAAGAGTCTGAAGTCACACATATTGTCAAGATGTCATTAAATAGTACCAGCATATGTGGGATTTAGAGATCTTTACAATTCTTAAAGAACCACCAAGCCTAGGAGATTTGTCATTCAATAGGGAGCCTTTGAAGGTAGTCTACACAATTCATCCTGGTACGAATATTGATTCCAGAGGAATAGCTCAATCTGTTTCATATAAATAAGTAAAAAGAAAACATGAAAAAGCCTCCTTCTATAGTGTTGGCTGGTTCAGGGACCCGGACTCTTTCTTGGTTTCTGCATAGGGACTCTAGACAGTAGCCCTCTTCTGTTCTTACTATTCTTTGCAGGTTGCCTCATTGATGTAATACGCTGTACTCGGCTGTAGATAGATCATGTAGTGAACCCCCCTGTCTGTCATGGCGACAATGCACAGTCGCCCACTGGTGTACACAATGCTACATTAATCGATTAATCGAATCGGGTATTTCTGAATTTTGCTATTTATTCAAATTGTGGCAATTGACTGTATTCTTGAAAACCTATCCTGTTGCTCTAATTCCTCAAGCTGTGCAAATTGGGTTCCTTTCACTGAATTGGGAAATGCTAATCTGGTCTTATTTGTAACACAGCTGTGACAATTGCTATGCCCCCACCTTTACCTTGATTGTCATCTTTGGTTGTTCACTTTTCTGGCTGTGCCCCCTCATTTGAATGATGAATTGCTCATGCCTCCCCGCTGTATTTCTGTAACCTCGGCCTTAACCCCCGATTACCCATTTTCCTACTGTTTCATCTGTTGCTTTTGACTCTTGTCACTTGTCTTGTTGATTATTGCTGCGCCTCCACATTGTTAACTGTTCTTGCTCACCGTTCCCTGACCTAAGCCCTATTCCTCATTACCCTTGATTTATTGTTTCACTTGTTGCTTGCGACTTTTCTTCACCTGTCTTGCTGCTAGGCCACCTGAAGAGTTCCTAGTGCATTGTACCGTCACCTGCTCCCCAATCCACTCTGCAACTATGATGCTCTCCATCTCTCGTATCTACTCTAATTGCTAGTCTATCACCTTTCCTACCCCTCTCTCGAAGCCTGGAAGGAAAACACTTAAGAAAGCACTCCTGGTCTACAATCGAGGATTTCCTGTTGCTGACATCTACATCAATGCTTCCTCTAGGCCGACTATTACTGACATCCTCATTACTGTCCCCTGTCCTGACCTATGCACTCACCATATGGTCTCTATCCGCTCCCCTTTTTCCTCCTCGCCCATTAATGGTGGACCCAGGTGGGAAGTTCTCTTGGCACACTTCCTTACTCCTACGTCCCGTCCCCTTTCCTCCATACTTATGGGACATCTCTCCGACCTGTGGGACGGGACCGGAGCACTTTTGTAAAAAGCATCCAAATTTTTTCAAAAATGTGTCCCTCCTCTCTTTCCTGCGCGGGGTCCGGCACGCGGCTGTAACCCCGCCCACCTTGGCTCCGCCCCGCGCATCGCCCATCAGTCCTTTTCTCCGCACGATCGGGGCCAGACGCACTTGCCTATGCCTCTGTCTATGTCTTTTAAACTAGATTTTCCAGACTGTTCATCGTGTCACCGTCGCTTTGCGAGGGCGGATCCCCATCCTCTTTGTTTAGAGTGTTTGGGTCCGGAAAACACCGTTGGGACTCCTGTTTTTACTGTGACTCCCTTTCGGTCCGGGCTCTCCAATGTCGGTTGGAGCGTGGGAGGAGGTGTTCGGAGGGACTCTTCCTTCGCATTTTCAGGCGTTCATCGATGAGAAGAAAAAACGCCCGGTAAGTTCTTTGATTTTCAGAGCACCCCGGCCGGGGGATACCTTCCTGGGTTCCTCTCGAGCCGGGAGGGGCGTTGATCGCTCTTTTACCGGGGTTCGCCCTGAGGTGCCTGTCGGGCCTAATAATTCTACCGGAGTTTTCTCCAAGGGTCTCCGTAAGGGGCCTGTCGTCACCGGAGTACACTCCGAGGCCCCTCCTGTGGGGGCTGTGTGTAGACCCAGTTCTACTGAGTCGTGGGGTACCGGAGCTTGCTCTGAGGCCGTTCTTTTGGCTTCCCTCAAAAACAAAACTGGGGTACGCCCCGAGGTCTTGGCTAGGCTTGAGGTTACCGAACGCATGTTCGAGGCCCGTGCCGATAAGGCTTCTACCGGGCCTAGGTCCGAGGTCCTTCGTACAGAGGCAAAGGCTACCAACAGTTCTGAGGAGCCCTGTCGGTGCACCGTTCCCGCTCTTGTGGTGACACCAGATATGTTGAGGGGGCAAAGAAGAAAGTTTCTTCTTTTACCGGCAGTGCCGAGGCTCTTCCTTCGAAGGCTCAGTTGGCGGTTGGTATGTCGCAGAAACATTCCAGGCCTCATAGTACCGGCTCTGCCGAGGTTCCTTAAGTTAAAGCTAAAATTAAGACCCCCTGATCCATCGACGGGGACCCCTGCCTCACTTCCTCACGTGCCGCAGTTCCCCTCAGATGAGGACAAAATGGCGCCTGTTCCCGCCACGACCACGGTGGCCATTTTAGGTGCTACCCCTACAACTACGCCATCGGCCCCTGGTGTAGGGTTCGGTCCTTCAGGTGAACCTAAGGTCCCTTGTGTGCATCCTTACCGGCCAGTTTATGATTGGAACGCCTGGATGCCTCTTCCGCACAATATTTCGTTGCCCGCGGGGGCGGCTCCCTTGATTTATGTGGATACGTCGGCGGAAGGGCCTGTGTGGTTCCCCGATGCGTCCCTGGATTTGCCCACCTAATGAGAGGCCTCCTCAGGTTCCGAAGCAATCTCCTGAGGACGCCTTTTTCGGTAAATTTCAAGCGCTTATGCGCACCGACCCCATGAGGGAATATTTCAAGGGGCTTTTCAAGGAGATATGTCCACCCGCGCCTCTGGCTCCACCCGTCCCGTCGGTGGTTCCACCGGCGCCTCCCTTGCCCGTGGTGCCTTCCCCTGCGCTTCCGCCTGTGCCACCATTGTCCCCAGTGGACAAGGCAGTGCCTGACTCGGCTCAGCAGGAGCCGGACCTGTCAGATGACCCTCAAGGCGATCAGGACAACGAGGACCTGCCCCGCTCTACCAGAGCTTTCCATGACCGGGTACTGGACACAAGTGCTCTGCAGGAGGGCGTGCTTTCTGGGGCATTCACCTTGTCTCCTTTGGAGCGTACCGGCCTGTTCTTGCAGAAGGACGTTCTGGCCGAGGTCCGAAGAGTTTGGGAAACGCCACACTCTGGACTTTTTGTCAATAAAAAGATTGACGCGAGGTACAGGCTACATTCCTCGGAAGAAGTGGCTTTGTCGTCTTGTCCGCCACCCTCCTCCACAGTGGTGGCTGCGGCCACATTGCAATCCAGACCTGCAGCTTCCTCCTCCGCGACGGCGACTCAGGTCTTGGGAAAGGAGGACAAGCTCCTGGACTCCCTAGGGAGGAAAATCTTTGCCAATTTGGCCTTGCAGCTCAGGCAGGCCAATGCAGAATTGATTTTGGCGGGAGCTAACATGCAGATGTGGAGAGGTATGTCGGAGTTTGAGAAGCACATTCCGGTCGAGAAGCTGGAGGATTTCAGAGGAGGCCTTTCCGATGCCAGGGTCTTGGCCCAGGATCTCCTGGAGGCTGCGGCTCACCACGTAGACACCTCGGCTCGGGGTCTGATGCTAGGGGTTGATACCTCGCGGCAAGCATGGCTACATGCCACTAAGTTCTCGAAGGAGGTGCAAGACAAGGTTCTGGACCTTCCATTTGATGGTAAGGAGCTTTTTCACTCTTCTACTGATGTAGATCTCACCAAAACCAAATACAGCACCCAGACGGCCAAATCATTGTCTGTTCTGGTTAAACCTCCCTTCAAGACTCCAAGGCCGTTGTCGCAAGGTCGACCTTCCTCTGGTTTTAGGGGCTTCCTCGACTGCAAAAAATCGCAGAGTGGATACTCCTGCGGGGAATAACTGCCGTAGACAACAGCGTACACGGTATTTCTCCCGCTCCTCAGCCTCCTCATCAGGTTCAGGTGGCACCGCCACCGATAAACCTGCCAAATGAGGGTTTTCCGCGCTCGCACGAGACCCCGGTGGGAGGACGCATTGCGTCTCATTGGGAGGCATGGCAGACCATCACAGAAGACAGATGGGTCTTGTCAGTTGCTCGAACGGGCTTCCGCTTACCTTTACCCCTTACCCACCCCTCAACCCTCCTTTTCAGCTGTCGGGCTCACCCTCCCTCAAGGCCGAGGTTCAGAAACTTCTGCTCCTCAGAGCTGTGGAACCCGTTCCCCTTGGGGAACAAGGGGAGGGATTCTACTCCCGGCTGTTTACAGTGCCCAAACCCAACCAGGCTGGCCTGCGCACCATCCTAAACCTTTCCCAGTTCAATCTTTCCCTACCCCAAGAGAAATTCAAGATGATCATGCCCGGCCACATTCGCTCCTCTTTGCAGGCCGGCGATTGGCTCAGCGTGGTGGATCTTCAGGATGCGTACATGCATATCCTGATTTAGAATCCACACAGGAGATACCTCCGTTGCTCTTTGGGAGAGGAGTACTTCCAGTTTTGGGTGCTTCCTTTTGGCCTCAGTTCGGCGCCGCGTGTCTTCACGAAGATGATGTCGGTGATCGCGGCCCATCTTCGTCTACAGGGTATCCATGTGTATCCCTATTTGGACGACTGGCTCCTACGCAGCCCTTGCCCGTTGGCAGCAGCGGGCAACCTCCAGTCTCTCCTTCAGCTCCTGTTCCATCTTGGGCTGTCGGTGAACTGGCGGAAATCCTCCAGAACGGTCTCACAGGACCGGACTTTCCTGGGTTTCCGTTGGAACACGATAGACTGCCGAGTGTATCTGACCGGGGACAGAATGGCAGATCTGTTGGCCATGTGTCAGATGTTTACGGATTCGGAGAGCATGTCGGCCTGGTGGTTCCAGAGGCTTCTGGGCCTCATGGCCTCGTGTGTGCTGGCTCTTCCTCTTGCTCGTCTCAAAATGAGACGGACCCAGATGGCTCTTCGGAGTTCCTGGCGTCAGGCTGCGGACCCGGATTCCAAATGGATAATGATTCCGGATTCCATGAGAGTGGACCTGGACTGGTGGTCTTCTCTCAGCAACCTGTCAGTGGGTGTCGGGTTCCAGGACCCAAGCCCCATGGTGACGATCACGACAGACGCCTCCCTTTTTCGGTGGGGTGCGAAGTTAGATCTTCTTCAGGTCTCGGACCTATGGTCACCTCAGGACAAGCTCCTGCACATAAATCAATTGGAGCTTCTGGCGATTTTTCTGGCGCTCAAGGCGTTCAGACCACTCATTGTCAACAAGGTGGTCCGCATAAGAACGGACAATGCGGTGTCAATGTACTACATAAACAAGCAAGGGGAACGAAGTCTCCCCCTCTCGTGGATCTGTCCATCCAGATTTGGGAGTGGGCCGTGCTTCATGGGGTCTGGCTGCTTGCAGTGCATATCCCGGGCCGGCTGAATGTCACCGCGGAAACCCTCAGCTGGCGGACAGTGGTCAGCTACGAGTGGGAGTTGAAGGCGGAGATCCTATCATGGATTGTCTCACGTTGGGGCACACCGGAGGTGGACCTCTTCGCCACGGCGATAAACAAGGAGCTTTCTCAGTACGCCTCCAGAGGGGGGCTGGGAGCCTCCTCTCTGGGGGACGCACTCGGGTTCCCATGGCACAACATGAGAGCTTACGCCTTCCCGCCTCTTCCTCTGGTTCATCGAGCAATTTGGAAGTTGAAGAGTTCTGTCAACTGTTCTCTTCTACTGATAGCTCTGAGGTGGCAGGCCAGGTTTTGGTTCTTAGAACTTCAACACCTGTCGGTCTGTCCGCCAATCAGGTTACCAGTAACTCCCGATCTTCTTCACCAAGGGGAACAGCAGATGTGGCACCCCTCCCCACAATCGCTCAGCTTGGCGGCATGGTGCCTGAGTTCACGGCTCTAGAGCCTTTGGGTTTGTCTGCGGATAACATGCGCATTATCCAGGCAGCCAGGAAACCCTTGACCAGATCCCAATACAAGAGTAAATGGCTCAGGTTCTGTCATTAGCGTTAGGAGAAAGAATTGGACCCGAGGGTGGTGACGATTGACACGGTGCTGTCCTTTGTCTCCTCCCTAGCAGAGTCAGGGGTTCATGTCTTGTCCTGCAGGACTTATCTCTCTGCGATTTTCGCCTACCTCTCTTCAGACAGGTGTTCTTATTCGTTAACTAACCCGGTAGTGAAGAGACATTTTTGCTGGTTTGACATGACTCTACCCTCCGGTTCGTAGTCCGCACCCGCCTTGGGACCTAAATGTAGTCCTGACGGCGCTGTGCCATAAACCCTTTGAGCCAATGGCTACGATTGACCTCAAGTACGTGTCCTGGAAAGTTTCCTTTCTGGTAGCCGTCACGTCAGCGCGGAGAGTGAGTGAGCTCCAGGCATGGTCGGTGGAGCATCCTTTCTTGGTCTTTCACAAGGACAAGGTAGTCCTTCGGACGAACCCAGCTTTCCTACCAAAGGTAGTGACCGAATTCCATCTGAATCAGTCGATTTCCCTTCCGGTCTTTTTCCGAACCCTGCCTCTGAGGCGGAAAGGGTTCTACACTGCCTGGATGTCCGACTAGCTCTTAAGTTCTACCTGGACAGGACTGCCGAGCTTCGGAGTTCTTCCTAACTGTTTGTGACCTTCGGTAAACCCCAGGGCAGGCCGGCGTCTAAGGCATCCATTTCCAGATGGATTGCTGCCTGTATCACGGAATCTTTCACCGTCCAAAAGCTGAAACCTCCTAAGGGTATCCATGTACATCAGGTGCGAGGCAAGGCAGCTGCGGTTCCTTTTCAGAAGTATGTTCCCTGGGAGTCCATCGCTAGAGCGGCTACTTGGGCCTCCCCATCTGCTTTCTGTAAGCATTACTGCCTCGATATGAGCTCTAGGGCTGACGCTCAGTTCGGCCAGGCTGTGCTGAAGAACCTGTTTCAGTAAGGGGTATTTCCATCCACCCATAGTTCCTGTAAGGAGTGCTTGGGAATCTCCCATAAGTATGGAGGAAAGGGGACGGGACGTAGGAGTATTACCAGGTTACTCACCGTAGTGACCACCTGACTCCTAGTCCATAGTCCCCTTTCCTCTATACGCCCGCCGACCCCTCTAAAAAGGTTCCTCTGTTATTGCTAATGGGTCTTGGACCCTGCGATAGAAAAGGACTGATGGGCGATGCGTGGGGCGGAGCCAAGGTGGGCGGGGTTATGGCCGCGTGCCGGGCCCCGCGCAGGAAAGAGAGGAGGGACACATTTTTGAAAAAATGTGGATGCTTTTTACAAAAGTACTCCGGTCCCGTCCCACAGGACGGAGAGATGTCCCATAAGTATGGAGGAAAGGGGACTATGGACTAGGAGTAAGGTGGTCACTACGGTGAGTAACCTGGTAAATCTTCTAGGTGCATCATGAAGATCTACCAGAATGGCACCATCATGGCCCAGGACTCTCCTCCTTCTTGACAGGCGTCTTCCATCTCTCATTAACTTCCTCCCTTCCCCTGCCATTCCCCGGGCTGCTCTCGCCCCTGTACCCCACCTCGGAAGACCTTTAAAAGGTGGCAATCAGCTTCACCTAGCTACCCTCAATTCTCGCTTTGCTGTCAAAACCACCTCTGACATCTGTCACATCCTTGAAGATTTTGACCTTGATGTCTTCGCTTTCGCTGAGAAGTGGTTCAATGCCAGCTCTGTCACTGGTTTTGACACTCTTCTACCTGAGGGTTAAAAGATCCTCTCCAAGCCCAGGTCTAACCGGTCTAGAGATAGTGGCCCTTGTCTACCTTGAATGGGTCCCTGCTTCCATCATAACCACTCAATCCAACTCTGCCTTTGAATGTTGTGTCTTCAAGCTTCGCGTCTCTCCTACCCTCTTGCTCACTATCGCTACCATCTACAGGCTTTCTGTGCTGAACCCCTCTTCCTCTGAGAGTGGCCGTCCTTGCCTCCTCTCTTCTGACCTCTTCATCAAAGCTTCACCTCCTTGGAGACTTCAATATCCATCTGGATTCTCCTGAAGCAGCCACTCTGCTCTTTCACAACCTCTGCAACTCTCTCTCACTCACCATTCTTCCCTCTTGCCCAACCCACTGAGCTGGTCACAGCTTGGATGCACTCATCTCAGCTGATCTTTCTCTAACCCTCTCACTACTCCCCTCTCCTGGTCTGACCAAACCCTCCTCTCCTCCCATCTTGAGCACCTGGGCTCCCTAGCTAAGCCACTTCCCACACTGCCAGTTTCCTTCACTATCATTTGACCAATGAAGAGAGTGTCAGAAGCTGCTTTTGCCACCTCCTTCACTCCCCTACTCCTACTATTCACTCTCACACTGACCTAGCACTTGCTAACTTCCAACTCTCGATCTCCAACACCCTTGACATCCTTGCCCCTACCCTGAGGATCTGCATGAAGCCTGCTTCCAAGTGCAATAGTTGGTATTATTCCGACTTAGCCTCGTTGAAACACAAGTGCAAAATTGCAGAACAGAAGTGGCAGACTTCTAGCGGTTACATGTCATTTCATCGCGGGATGTTTTTTCGCTGGGTTTTTTACCGCAAATTATTTATCGAAAAAACCCATCGAATTCTTTTGAAATCTATTTTTGGGGGGGTTGCCCACCCCAACCCCCCATTCACTTTCAGTTTATATCTATTCCCAAAAACTAACCCCCTCCCAAAAAATGTCGATGGGTTTTTTTTCAATAAAAAATTCACAGTAAAAAAACCCACGAAAAAACGTCCCGCGATAAAAGGACGTTGTACCCTTCTAGCACATCCTCTGACAAACTGGCCTGTTGCGTGCTCCAAAGGAAATACAGACTCTCTATCGGCTCCAAGAAATGGGCTCATATCCAATCCTGCATCTCTGGAGCCACAAACAACACAGCTGAACATTTCCAAATCTGCAAGGAACTTGCCAATCCTACTGCAGTCTCCACTTCTTCTCTTCCTTCTCAGGCCCTCTTCATGGCGTTGGCCACCCATTTCACAACTAAAACTCAGGACATCCTGTCTTTCTCTCTTCAACACCCCTCCCTATCCCACCTGCATGCAAGCCTCCCCCGGACCCTCCCTCTACCTTCCCCCTTCTCTTCTCCTTCTCACCCACAGCACCTGATGAGGTCACCAAGACAGTCTGCTCTATGAAAGTCTCCACCAAACAGGTGCTTCCCTGCTCCTATGGAACTATCAAGGACAACATTGCCTCTCTCGCTTCCTCCTTGGCTGAGTTCTGTAACCACTCTTTTGCCACTGGCTCCTTCCCTTCATCCCTCAAGCACTCCCTTGTGCGTCCACTCTAATAAAGCCATCTGTGGACCTTTCCTGCCCAGATAACTACTGCCCTATCTCCACTAACCCCTTCTTAGGAAACCTCCTGGAGAAGTTGGTCATCCCCCAACTAATCCATCACACTGAATCTGTTGACTGCCTTCACGACCACCAGTCTGGCTTCAGAGCAGCCAGAGGCATGGAAACTGCTCTCCTGAAAACCCATGATTACCTGCTCTCAAACCTCGACTCCAATTCTCCTTCCGCCCTTATTCTCCTCGATCTATCCTCTGTTTTTGACACGTTCAATCATTCCATCCTCATAAATTGGCTCTGTGATACCTTGGGTATGGCGGTCCATGCACTGATTGGTTAAGCTCTTTCCTCTCAAATTGGCCATCCCAAGTGTTGTCACTCTGATTAGATATAGACAAACATTATATCATCAATAATAACTCTGAGACTCGATTTGGCTCCTTCTTCTTTTATTGTCAATCTCTTACAGCCTAACCGTATTTCCTCGCTGCCCCTTCCCCTTCCACATTCCATTCTTTCCCCCGAGCCCAGTTCCACATTCCACTCAGCCACATTCTAAATTCCACTCAGCCACAACACCAAGTTCATCTCTCCTTTACCTCACTCTTGACTTGCGGACTCCCTCAGAGCTCTCTACTCTCGCTGTGGCTGTTCAACATATACCTTGCCCCTCTTGCTCACTTGATCTCCACCTTCACTCCTCATTTCCACTGTTATGCTGATGACACACATCTGTCCTTTAAGCTTCCCTCCTCTTCTTCCTCCTCTCCTTCCTCTCTCATTCCTGATTGTCTGACTGCTATTTAGGCATGGTGTGCTGCTAATGATCTCTGCCTTAATGCCAGTAAGTCAGAGATCCTTCTCATTGGGACTCCTACTCCCTCCTTCCCTCCCACACTCTGGCCGCCCACCTTGGGCCTTCTCCCCTCCCCCTTGTGTGAGGCTATAAACATGGGTGTCCTATTCAACTCCTCTCTCTCTCCTTCTCACCTCATATCACTGACCTTGCCAAGAAGGCCCAATATCAGCTTTGCCTCCTCAGAGGCATTCTCCCTTTCTTCACCTTCTCCCAGAAACCTGATGTTTCCAGAGCTCTGGTTCGTTCAAGGCTTGATTACTGCAACTGCCTCTTACTTAATCTGCCTATTTCTTAACTCTGCCCTCTTCAACTAATCCAGCATAGGACTGCAAAACATATCCTTGGCCTTAAGCCCAGAGGCCGCATTTCACCAGCCCTAAAATCTCTCCACTGGTACCCACTGGTTGCAAGAATCAAATTCATCATCTACAAGGCTTTCTGGGGCCTGGGGCCTCGCTACACTCAAAGCTTTCTCCCTAAATACTCCCGGCTAGAGTCCTTTGATCCTCTAACTCCAACCCTCTTCAGATCAGATGTTTCTCTAAGCAGAGCGTGAGGGTAGATTTCTCTTTTCAGCAGGAGCATCCCTCTGGAACAGCCTCCCTGCCTATCTCTGACTTGAGCAGGATCTCCTTATGTACCAGAAGCTTCTCAAGCCATTCCTTTTCTCCTCCTCCTTCCCTCTCCCCTGCTAGTCTCTTACGACTGGATGCCTGCCTCCCTTATGATTCTCTCTGGGGTCAGGCCCTCCTTCGTCCAGTCTTCTCCTTTCACCCCTTCCTACCAGCACTTGCCCTCGGCACCCTTCCCTGACTAGCATTCCGAGGCTGGTCCTCCCCCACACGATTAACCCTACCCCTGGCACTTCCCTCCTGTGCACCCCTTATTACCTGTATTTGTATTTATTTGTTTATATAGAGCTTTACACCAAAGCGCTGCACAATTGAACAACTTGATACATGAAACATAAACAATATAATGGTAGAAGCAAATTACAATATGAATCAATCAACAAAATAGTAAGAAGAGCAATTAACTGAAGGGAATAGGGAGAGTAGAGGAGTAGGATTGTGTGGGAAGGGGAGGGGTACGGAGGAGGGGGGAAGGGGATAAGGTGAGAGTGGGGAACTTGGCCAGCCACAGGTTACTTGGCCAGCAACCGGTGCCCCCTACCTCTAGCATTTCTCCCTCTTTTTCCCTCTTCCCATCCCTTGCCCTGACCTGCCAACCCCCACTGTACTTCTTGATACTGCACTTGCACGATCCGAATGTCACAAGGCCTAGTAGGGCCGTTATTGTTGTTTTCTCCTATATCCCCCCACCCCCTCACACTCTTGTCTTGTGGGCCTGGAAACACTTTCTGCTGTATAGGCACCAGACAAATGTTCAATAAATAAATAAAATATGCTCTGCCATGTCAATTGCAGAGTTTATGGCTTCAGCTCTTCACATTTAGCACTAACACTACAAGTGAAACTTTCGTGAACTAAGTGAAAGGCCAGTGTTAAGTGCTTCAGGTTGGTACTATGAATACAAGTAGGTCTGACAATGACGGCCTAACATTATGCAGAGGCTCCATAGGCTGCGACAGGGAAGCAAGGGTGTAGGGCTTATTAGAGTGGGAATCTGAGAATCCCCATCATCGTCTATGCCACATATCAGAGTATGAGGAGAGATGCTCTAAACACCTAGATTATAGTGGTATGCCTTTGCCCCATCCAGAGAGACCCATTTCCCATGTGTTGTGCATTTAGAGAAGAGGTCTGCAACCTTTGGGTCTCCAGATGTTTTTGACTATGACTCCAATGATCTCTCACCATTGGCCAGGCTGGTTAGGGCCTTTGGGGGTTGTAGTCTAAAAGATCTGCAGGATTTAGAAGGTTGATCCAACTCCAACAGGATCACTGCAATAATGGCAGATGCTCCAAGCACAGGGGTAAAACTGAAAGACCCAGCCCCTGAGCTATTCTTCCCGCAGGATCCCACACGCACCTGCGGATACTTGTGGAATTCTTCCCTGTTAGAGCGAGATTATGACAAGAAACACTACAGAAAATAAATGTGTGCCACCCTATCGTGTGTGCCAGAAGGGATCCCCATGACCTCTTAGCTGTAGATCCAAAAAACATGAAATTGAAGCAGCCAATCCAATGTTGCATAAGCCAGCGAGAAGCAGCAGAGCGATAGGGAGCAGAAACGAACAGAAGGGTGGGAACACCCCCCAGACTCATAATGTCAAAGGCCTTATCGAGACTTGAAAAGCCGTGGACCCACAACAACTGGGCAAATAATCTAAGCAAGCTAATAAGCCTATCAACCTGCTGTGCACAACAGTCGCCACACATTTGCTAGTAGTAAGGTGGCAAAGATAGGTCTTAGAAGGATAAGGACAAAATAACGCCACAATGGGACAGAAAAAGGAGACAGGTATCCAGAAACCAGCTAACCACAAGTCGACTGAATGCAGGGATTGTGTCTTCAAGGAAGCAGTGGAGTGGCACAATCCCGGACCACCTGCACAGGTTGGGGAGTGTTAGAAGAAAACAAGATCCTGGGAAAACCTGGTGGCCTGCCCAAGCTCTTGATGCTTAGAGAGATGAGAGGATGAGAGGCCGGAAGCAGTGCTTACATTTATGCCGGTGGCTAACCACTGCACTTTTCTTTCGGCACAAGTAATTTTTTGAGTTTGAGAGAGTGACTGCTGCAGGCGGCTGCAGAGTCACGCTAGAGTTTATTTACATTTTTTCAGATAGCCCAGAGAGTAAATACCAACATCTCTTTTCAAACAAAAAAAACACAAGTCACTTTTTCATGCAGTGGGCAAGTGGAGAAATCCAGAAAAGAGAACAATGCTCTAGCTAGCAGCAGAACTTTTATAAGAAATTTCCTTGCAAACTGCCTTCCTGAGGCTAATGGCGTTTTATTTTTACAGCACACCCGTACTGTGGCCTAGTAGGGGATTCTACTACTTTAAAGTGTGTTGCAGGCTCGCAAAGCTAAAAGCGTCAGGTGCAGATGGATCGCTGCAGCACCTCTGGCAGTCACCGCATATTTTACTTTTTGGTTTTGGTGCTTTTTTGGTGGTGTAAACCACCAAATATCACCAAAACATTGATGTAAAAAAAAAAAGAAAAAGGAGAAAGGGTAGTTCAGGAGCAGTGTATGGGGTTGGCATGGCAACTTGCCCACGTCTGGCGATGAAGAACAAGTTACTTCTTACCTGTTAACGTTCTTTCGATTGGATGTTCCTCCAACGTATTCCTCATCTTAGATGTATTCCATCCAGCTTTGCTGCTCTTCGGAATTTTTTTCGGCAGAGGGTGCCGTGCATCGATGTCGTCGAGTCGATAGTCCCTCGAGGGCCTCCGTCGAGGGGGACGTCATCAGGTGTATAAGTAGCACGCGCGGCGCCCGTTGGCCTCAGTTCTGTTTTTCCCCTCTTTTGTATCTATGATCTTGTACTGTGTAGATTGTGCCGGCAGACAGGTATCAGCCTTGCGAGATTTGAGATGCCAATAACCCGGAATAAATATAGAGGGGTAGGTTGGGAGGGCGATGAGGAATACGTTGGAGGAACATCCAATCGAAAGAACGTTACCAGGCAAGAAGTAACTGGTTCTTTGTGTGGATTGTGTCCTCCCAACGTATTCCTCATCTTAGATAGGCTCCCAAAGCAGTATTTTGCATAGTTCCTCTGGAGGAGGGGTCAGAGATATATATATATATATATATATATATTTTTTTTTTTTTTTTTTTTTTTTTTTAACCTGCCCTTAGATGGCAGAGTAAAGCACTGCTTTTCCAAAAGTTAGCTCCCTAGACTGGGAAGCATCCAGGTTATAGAATTTTGAGAAGGTGTGAAGCGAAGACCAAGGTGCTGCTTCGCAAATGGACCTTATAGGGACACCTCTTTGAAGGGCTGTGGAAGAGGCAGTGCCTCTGGTGGAATGAGCTCTTAACCCTCCAGGTGGGTCTCTTTGTGCTAGTCTGTAGCATTCTGAAATGCAAAGCACGATCCAGCGCAAAATTGTTTGTTTTGGTACTGATTGACCCAGCTTTCTTCCAGTGTAGCCTATAAACAACTGGTTGTCCACTCTAAGTCTAGAAAGCCTAGAGATGTAAAAGCTTAAAGCTCTTTTTGGGTCCAGTCTGTGTAGTCCTTCTTCCTCCTTAGAAGGATGAGGTGGAGGATAGAATGAGGGTAAAACAATTTTCTGATTTAAATGAAAATCAGATATTACCTTCGGTAAAAAGGATGTTTTAACCCTCAACACAACCCTATCCTTATGGAACACAGTATAGGGTGGCCCAGACAATAGTGCCTGCAATTCGCTCACTCTTCTTACTGATGTTAGAGCAACTAAAAATGCTGTTTTCCATGTTAATCTTAATGGACACGTGTGCATAGGCTCAAAAGGGGAACACATTAATACCAAATTTAGATCCCAAATCTGTACTTGAAATGGGTGAGGAGGAAACACATTAGTGAGACCTTTTATGAATTGTGTTATCAAAGGAATTTTGAAGTAGGAGCATTCTTCCGATGAGCGCTTGAAGATGGAAAGCGCCACAAGATGACCTTTTATCGTTCGATATTCAGACCTCTATGTGCTAGGGTCAGAAGGAAAGATAGTACTTCCGGAATAGAACATAGAAAAGGATTGACATTCTTTTCCCTGAACCAGTTGCAAAACTTTTTCCAATGGCAACGGTACAGAGACTTTGTTGCTGGCCTTCTTGCCGAAAGCAACACCTCCATACATCATCTGGAAGGTTCCAATCCCTGTATCTCAGCCTTTCAGATACCAAGCATGAAGGTTGAGTGTTCTGACCTCTGGGTGGAGAACCTGACCTTCCATTTGAGAGAGAAGGTTCTCTCTCTGAGGAAGACGTACTGGAGGACAGATGGACATGTCTAGAAGGTCTGGATACCACGTTCTCCTGGCCCAATCTGGGGCAATTAGGATCATGCGGTTCCTGAAGCGTCTCAGCCTCCTGATGACTTGAGGAATCGGAGGGAACGCGTACAATAATGGGAAATTTCACTCCACCACGAACGCTTCCCCCAAGGCTCCTCTCGGGGAAATTCCCTTGAGCAATACCTTTCGCATTTTCCATCTCTAACGATGGCTAGGAAACCTTCCCTTTCTTCCCCTTCTGGTATGTGCTCCGCCGCCATTGCGATGCACTCCCACAGAGTGTACGAAGATTTTGCCAAGGCACATGTGGAGTTGGCAGATTTTAATGCCATGCTCCCGGCTGAAAATACCTTCTGTGCCCAACCATCCACACGCTTATCGTCCCTGTCTGGAGGGATAGACGGGTACGCAAGTTTGTTGGAAGCTGTGGCTGCCTGTATGACCAACTCTTCGGAAGACGAATGTTTTGTGGGGCATTTCATTTTCGGAGACTCGTCTGACGACGAGGTGGAGGGAGATGTATGGCATTGTTTCTTCGACTTTTTTGACGAAGACGACGAGCGATGAGAATCGCTTCGAGATCTGGATCTATGCCTTTCGCGTCAAGGAGATTTTTCCCCATGGGGTCTCGACTCAACGCTAGAGGCTTTCCGATCCTTCCGACCTACCTGTAGCTTTCCTCTCCCTTCTCGCAAGGCCTTTCCCGTCATCGCCTGACACTTCGAACAGGCCTCCATGTCGTGGCCTTCCCCGAGACACCACAAACACTCGCGGTGCGGGTCCGTGATCGTCATTTTTGAGCCGCACGACTTTCATTTCTTAAAACCCGATCTCGGGGTCGTGGTCGGCGTCGATGACGAGGACATTATTTCTTCTCGTAATATTATATTTCCTGACAGAACTCGAGGCGTGCCAAATGTCCGAAGCAACGTACTGCGGAAAAACAGAACTGAGGCCAACGGGCGCCGCGCATGCTACTTATACACCCGATGACGTACCCTCGACGGAGGCCCTCGAGGGATTATCGACTCGACGACATCGACGCACGGCGCCCTCTCCCAAAAAAAATTCTGAAGAGCAGCAAAGCTGGATGGAATACATCTAAGATGAGGAATACGTTGGAGGACACAATCCACTCGAAATAGCTGATGCACCAGCCAGGCCTTGACCTTCTCGCGCACGTCTGCTGGCCTGATGCTGTTGCCGCGAGCTGTGCGTGCTCTGAAGTAGGAGCAAAATGACTAGACTTAACTAGATGCACGTTATATTTGGATTTTCTATGCACCAATCCTTTTTTATCAGTTGAAATCCTGTGGCATATGTTTAAAGTCTGGAGCGAAGTGATTTAAGATCAAAACAAGCACTCCCAGGTAAAACGTGGAACGCCCAAGGAATCGGCGGGTCGGCTTCTCCATGAGCAGGAGGACTCTGGGTGTCAGCAATGGGGGACTTCTTAGCAATGGCGCTGACGTAGTGTCGGTGTACTGGCACTGATGTTGGTGCTAATAATGGTACCCTCCATGTTTGGGTTCTCACTGTGGACCTCCGAGTTCTACATGAGGGTTTTAGTGAAAACCTTACAGGTGAGTTACTGTTTCCTTGCTGTTGTGGTCTAATTAATGTGTTAACAAATGGAAGCAGAGTTGTGTGGATATAACATTTGTTAAACAGTATGCTTGTTAGCTTTAAAAACATTGTGTTATGTACTGGGGAGTTATGGTGCAAATAGTTCTTGTGTTTCTTGTTTTCACTGTGCACTGTGTCCGTTGGGCGTTAGATCAGAAACATGCGGAACCAAACCTTTATATTAACATGTCGCCCTTTACAAAACAGCACATACAATATTTGGGATAGCTTGTAGGCAAATCACAGTGGAATTATTTGACATTTCAACACAAGAGCCTAACATTTTGGGAATTCTACAGGGTGGTCACCTTTAAAAAATAGTTTTGCAGAAGCAATGTGTGTCACTGATGTTCCATCATTTGCTCCGCACAATGCGATCTTATGTTATAATAACTTTAGTGGCAAAAGGTATTTTAACACATATGGAGGTCAACAAAAATATGAACACTGCAGTCCTGTCATGCAAACAGGGCACATGTTAGATTTATCTTCAGAGCTTGTTTTTAGTGTGAAAGTAGTACCTAGGAGACCTTTGTTTATTGTAATCTTACGGCTTGACACGATTGATAATCCCTCTAAAACTATGCATTCATGCGATTCCACACTGATAGAAGCATAATGCTACCTAATTCGCAATTCCCTTCGAAGCTCTTGTTGCGTTTAAAGGCAGTGGCCTCATCACAAGTTGGGCAGAGCAGTAAAATGTGGTGGTGACGCTATTGCAGCTGCATTCACCGCTGCAGCCAATCACAAGGTGGGTGGAAAATGGGAGTTTTACCTCCAGCTTTTTGCTGGAGATATAAATCACCATTTTCCGTCCGTTTTCAGCGCTATTAGCGCAGTGCTAATTGCGTCGAGAACCCCAATTGAGCCCAATGGAACCAATGGGAATTGGGATTTACCGCCTTACCACTACTCGTGATTCGGTGCAAATTACGCCGGACCGAGTAACGGTAACGCTAATTGCGTTGGGCAGTATTCCAGAAAAAGGATACTGCCTAACTTGTAATGAGGCCCAACTACCCTTTGTATGTAATAACATTTGTACGAATCAGACTTGTTTGCTATCTGTACATATGTTTCGTACATAATTTTAAAGGTGATATGGTATAAATATGTCGCGTCTTGTGCAGCATAATTTACTGTGACACGTTTCAGTCCCTTAATCCGAATTCCAGGAAAGAGAGCGCTTCAGTGTTTTCACTGTGTGGCCTAGTTGAAATCATTTGAGCGAGTCAGCTGGCAGAGTCTCTCACTTCCCTTTGTATAGGGGTACAACCAACTCTGGAATTTGCTGCTTGTGTCACTGTTTAAGACCCTTAAGAGGCAGTTAATTGCAAACGGTTCTGGCTGTGTACAATGGCTTTTTGCGGTGGAAGCAGCCTGAACCATTAATTCCCTTGGGGTCTAACCAAGGCATGAAAGTAACTTTGCGCAAGCCCAGTGTCCTAGGATAAACATGCAAGATGTTTAACGATATATATGCAACATTGAATTATCTGAGCAGTTCAGGGTCCACGTCAGCTGTATTCAGCATGAAGTATGCAGGAAGAATTATCGGAGGACTCTCGCGTTTGGCAGATAACTGACCTGAGCATGAGCAGGTTTACATATTGCAAGTGAAACGGATGACTGTGTCGGTGGAGTGCTCCGGCTTTGCAGTGCTTTGGCCGGCCTGGGGGGGTTCTTTGTTTCAAGAGAGCTGTAGTTGGACATTGCACAATAAAATACATTTAAAAGAAGCGTTTTTAAAAGACATGCAAGGCATAAAAGAATCATGCGTGCAAAGGCATGAAAGATGCAAAATGGTGCATTAAAGTGAACTTTATAACTAGCCATAAAGGGTGCGTTGGGATGGATGGAGGCATACATGCGAGCAGCATAAACGATTATTAGAGGTGTGGAAGGCATGACATCAAAATGGTGAATAATGGACTTTTGGTTACATGAAAAGGACACATTCAGAGGCATGGGTTAAACCAAGGACCTAAGATTGCCACCTGCCCGGATTTAGTCCAGACAGACCGTATTTTCCAAGGAACACAGGCAAGGGCTTTTCAGTCATCTAACACCACTCACAAGGCTGGTCAAAGGTAGCTCCGACACTCGAGCTTCTGTGGGTAAATATTAGCAGAAGGAATGTTTTCCCTATTGTACAATTATCACCCTACTCTCATTCTTTCTACCCCACCCACCTTGCCACAATTCTCTCTGATTATAATTGTTCTTTTATTTCTAAGCTGAGATCGGATTTGAACCTGTGTTGCTGCATTTTCTTGCTTTCAAGACAAACGTGTTGCCCCTGAGCTATCCTTTCTATATCATTTCCGCTACCCCCATTCTCTCTACCCGACCCACTCTACCACCACCTTCTCTACCCCCACCCTATCTTCACTCTCTTCCCGACCCACCCTAACCCCACTCTCTATTCCTGCAATCGCTACCTCCACTCTCTCTACTCCCAATCCCTCTACACCCACCAAACCTACCCCAACCAACCTTCTCCACTCTCTCTACCTCACCCAACCTCATCCACTTTCTCGACCCTAAACCACCCAACCTACCCCTACTCTCTCTACCACCACCCTCCAAACTCTCTACAGCCCAATCAACAGCCTCACCCCACTCTCTACCCCCTCTCATCCTTCCTCTCACACACTTGATTTATTCCTTATCATCTCACTCTCAACCTTTCTCACTCATATTTCCTCTTGCTCAGCATCAATGCCACCCACTTGTGAGGCAAAATATAGCTCCTGAATGCCAGAAATAAAGAGGCCAGAGTGATTTGTGGTCCCCCATTGAAGTCTAAAGCCAGCACAGAAATGGTGATGTCAGACAAGATGCCTATTGAACTAAAGACAGGCCTAGATCTCAAATAAAGGAGAAGTGTGCTTGGAAGTTCAAAAGTGCAAAGATATGTGCAATGCATTTCAGCAAGGAAAGGGAAAGATATGTGGCTGAAAATGCTGTTTTACAAAATCCATGGAAAGCTACACCTTTTAGCAGTATGTACATTATCTTCAATGTAATACCAGATCATGATCCAGAAATCTCAAGTGAAACCAAGCTTATTGCAATTATAAGAAATAAAAGAACTTCCTTTTCCCTCATCCCAATGACAGTGTGCAAAGTCAAGTGCCCACTTGGTTTCAAGGGGAACATGGTGTTTTCATATAACGGCCCTGTGTATGGACAATCCAGAAGTGATACTCATGCCTTTGGCAACTGTGAGATTAAAGGAAAGACATTACACATGGATATAAGGCCCAGATGCCTTATAAAAGGCTTCATGTAAAATGTATTGTGTGTGAGTTCAGAAGCCATTTTTTGCAGAATTGTACATGCAGCTGGGCATTTGTACTAAAATGTCACTTTAACCTCAAAGACCTAATCAATCAGGTCCATTGCTTAAAAATACAAAGAGATACATTGCCATTGATGGAAATCACTGTGGAAATAGATAAAGGTCTGCCTGTTTTTCAGCCGAAAAATACCTTGAGGTCACAACTCCCATAAAAAAGTTATTAAGGAAAATTTGATTTAGGCCTTCCATTGATTCTGAGAGATTCTAAAGTTGGTGTGAGGGTGAAGGACCAAATTAACATGGGAACTATGAAGTGTCATATTTTTCTCTGATGTGATGCCTGAGTAAACAAAGAAAAACTGTATCTCTGCACAGGAAGGGCGTGCCAACTTCAGATTAGCATCAGCTGATTTGCCTTAAAATGTAGTTCTTAAAAATATACCCATACATGTAACGATTTGAAAAATTAGGGTACTTGCCATGTTGATAGATTTTCAGAGTTTAAACATGCCAAACCCACATGTCAGTTTGGTATGCCAAAGCTTTCTCCTCCCCCAGCTTTCCTAACTCACACCCCTCAACTCCTTGTTCTATTAGCGCACAGGTGGGAGGAGGGTGGAGAGAACCAACCAATCCCTTCTGCGGGAATCATGACACGTTTGTGATGTTATTTGCCCTATAAGTATGCCAGTTTGCATCAGAACTTGGCTTTTTTCCACTTTATTCCGGGATGTTACCTGGTGCTGAACTCTTGCGAGAAAACACCCAAGCAGAGTGGCCCTAAATCTTGCATTGGATACAGGGACCAGGAGACATAGAAGCTGACTGGGACCCCTTGGAGGAGCCAGAGGGGACTATCCTAGACGGACACCCTTGCTGTCCCAGAGGTGCCCTGCTGTTCCCCGATACCCACTACAAGGCCTCTCCTGTAAGTAAAACTATCCCAAAGCCACAGACTGTGTAGGCCATGCATTTTCTAGTATTGTTTTAGTTATTTCCCCTTAGCAAAGTACCCTGTTTGTCTGTGTAGATCCTTAGCATATTTAATTAAAGCAAATCAATTAATTCCACTATAGAAATCACTGGATGTGTTTTGTTAGCATTCAAAACTAACAAGCTCCTTCCAGTGTGTTTCGAGTTGGTATAGACAAATATTTGATTCACTAGTTGTAAGAAAACAACTGACTTCGGTACAGAAAGGGGGGTCCTGAATCCAAAAGAATTAATCCCCAAAACCCTGAATCCAAGTGAGTGTGCAGGGTGCAAAAATAATATTCCCCATTGCTCCTCTGCATTGTAAATCAGAAATGTGAAGCTGTGAATTTCCTTTGCATGTGTGGTGGAAAAAACGAAATTGCCCCTTTGTTCCCATCGTGCTCTGACACAAACTATAAAACCATGCCTGTTCTTTTTATGTATGGCAAGACAAATATTCCCGTTCTTTTTATGTGTGGCAAAACGAATGTTCCCATTGTTTTTCTTTCCCTCATATTGCATCTGTAGTAATAAGTGCAAAAAACGATTTTTCCCATTGAATCTCGGTTCTAGAGAGTGCATTTTTCTATCAGAACCCAAAACTATTTTCCCATTGTGTTCCCACTCTCTGTCACTTGCCTTCAATTCAGAGTGGTCAAGTCTAATTGATGCCTGGAGGGTGTAGGTCGCTGGGAGAAAAAGTATTATAACCAAATCAGCAATCACTGTGTGCCTTGAATTGTTCTTTTTCTGTATTGGGGAGTGATTTGAAAAGAAAAGCTGCTAGAAATTGTGACTGCATATCTTAGTATTATCTCTGTGCTGGTGCCATTACGGAAGTCATTTGTGTTCTTGTGTTGCCACAGCATTGGTGGTTGATGTTAGTCTGTCAAATTTGGTTTAAATAAATTAATAAATATATAGTCTTACTACACACCGCCCTGGTTCCTAGTCCATTGTGGCACCGGTTTTTTGTTGTGATTGGGTGTGAGACGGGTTGAAGGCCTTACCAAAGTGAACCTTAACAAAATAATAGTGATTTGTTGTGCGCTTCCTTGATTAGGGGGAAAGGAGCTCCCTGATTTGAGTGTGACCGCGTAATAAACTGCAACACTCTCTCGATCTTTTCCTTCCTTGCTCTAGTCTCTTTCCTTCTCATTCTCTTATGCCTGCGGTCCTTATCGCATCCTCCTTAAAAACTGTGTACCCTTCTCCTTGCACCCCGATACCTATAAAAGCGAAATGCAAATAGCAGTAAACACCAAAACTGTTTGCATTGCCAATGCTTGTTACTTCCAGGAAGGGAGGGGCCGGGGGTGCGAGAGAGAGAGCAAGTCTTATCCATTAAAGTATTTTGTCATAAGTACTTTCTCACAAGATAACATCCTCACAGACCTATTGAAGACGATTTCATAACTGATAATGAACGATAACAATGCTTTATTTCTCTTCTTATAGCTGTCAGCATGTTGCTTTATGCTAGTTCTTATTTTTGGTCTAACATCCCGTAGCAATCATCCTCTTGTGGTCCATTTAGTCACTATGGGGCATCTTAAAGCAAACTGCATGTCCCGGTATGGGAAGTGACGCTGGCTATAAAAATGGGACTAGATACTAAAGATGGCCCAGACATGCATCTAAGGCCTTGAGTTCTGTACCACGTTGGTCATTTTCACACAGCTTATATGTTTACATCCTTCTGTGTCCTGTCCATCTATTCCACAATATTAGCAATGTTGAATTTCACATTGCATCATCTGTGCTGAGCTGGTGCATCAGAAACAAGGCCATAAGACAGGTGTATATCTGCAAACTCTTTGGGGATGTCATTGGAGACTCGGACTGGCCTGTTGGGCAACTGACGAAGTATAGGCCCAATATGCTAGTAGTTATGACAAGTGTTATTGGACGCATTTCTTTAAATGGAGCAATTGATCGAAAAACTCCCCATTGTTTACTACTAAAACAATCACCCATGGCATCCTTTTTTCATTGGCCCTACCCAGTTCCATTGGAAGTATGATTTTCAACTTTTATGTTGTCTCTCGGCGCTGTCAGTGTCTGTGTGCGCAAGATTACGGTATGAAGGCATCAGACTCATGAAAAGACTGGAAAGGTTACAAGTGAGATGGACACTATATACGTTATAGGAGAGCAGGGCACTATGTAGAATTCAAGGGCTGGTCAGGGGGAGGGGGCGTGTTTTACAGCAGGATATGGCAGAGGAACCTCCATTTAAAACACAAAAAAGAAAACTGCACATTATTTAATGTGCACTTCAGAAAGGTAACATTCTTTCAATGGTCAAGAATCTGAATTATGAACTGTTGCTCTTGGACACAGTTCCTGGTGTAATCGCTAACTGAGGTTGGTGATACTGGCCTGTTGGAAGAGTAGTCATCAATACGTGTACCTGGAAACCTCAAAAAATTAAAAATAAAAAGTTATTATTAAGTTATGCAGCCTTGCTTATCCTTGTAAGGGAACATGTTAGACTTCAAACAGGGGCGGATATGTCCCAAAGGATCTAAGTTAAGATATTTTGCATATCCTGAGCCAGGCTACTGGCAACAGAATGAGCCCTGCCTGTTGGTTCAGATGCTAAGGTACGCCTGCAATAGGTTAAGAGATAAGGAAGCAGATATGGCTTAAATTCAAGCCGCACAAAGAAAGGCAAAAAGAATTCCAATGTCAAGGGAACCGGTTTTGCTGTTTGGGTAAAACAATGATTACAAATACTGGTACTTGCATGTTCCATTTACTCTTGACATATGTACAAAAGAGACCATCAATCAGCCTTCCTCAACGATTTCAACTCTGTCCCTTAATGACAAATTCAGAACACAGTGGCACCAAGCACTCCTCAACATTCTCCTGAGCCGTCACTCAGAGGCTTGCCTCAACATTCTATCGGCATTCACAGATGGCCTGCAGGACAAGAGGACATTCAATGATGGTGATCAACAATGTAGGTTTGCGCTGCTGACAGTATAACGGATACTTCCACTGAGGGTTCTCCAACATTAAAGGACCAGTGCACTGTAGAAGATGATAATATATGTATTCACTTATCAAGAACACGACCTCCCTATGGTGTAGTAGCACATCCAGTTAGTGGAAAGCGCCTTGAAATGTTAGCTACTTAAGCAGTATATGGTTCCAAAGGGGACGGGGTTCGAGGGGAAGATTGCACCGAATGCAAATCAGAGCCAGGTCTGGAGACACAGAATATTTAATAATAGATAATAACTTGTGTTTCAGGAATACAGTAATAGCTCAATGCTTAACTCAGAAAAGGTTGGAGCCTTCAAATAAGGTGTTAATTTAAATGCATTAGTTGTATTTTAGTTAGAAATAAAGCTTCCAGTACATAGCGGAATGTGAAGGGACAGACAGGCTGTGCTTTTTCAACACATGACTGACTGAAACTCATCTGTAATATTCGGCTGGGCATAAGGGCCTTTTCCAGAACCAGATTGAATCCATAGGAGAAAATATATGTCTACAGAATTCATTTTTAACACGGAAGAGAGATAGTACACACAGGAATAACAAATGCAGTGTTTTTGAGCAGTTATGGAGATGTCTGTATAGGGCAGGAGTGATATTAAAAAAACAATAGGTGAAATATAGTGTATAAAAATGTAAACGTAGCCCCTTGTACCCGCTGCAAGGAATACTGAAGCACCTGCATACTTAAAGTGAGGCTAAGTTCGCCGCGGGCCATGGTGAAAGTAGTAGTACACCATGGCGGTGAGTTTTGAATCACCTTCCCATCCCTTCCCCCAGCACGGAAACCGAACATAGAGGCCTTCAGGCATGATAGATAAAAATACAATGGTATCGTGTTGCATGCTTGCGTAACCAGGAAGGAATGTGAATGGCCGAGCACAGGCAGGGTTGCGCCTGTCTCGAAGGACAACCCCATGGGATCTGCAGCAAAGATCATGAGCTGCCAAAGGCCTGGTCTAGATTTAAGGCACTAGCGCCCCCCAGAATGATAGTCATCCCATTTGAACAGCCGATGCCCACAGCCAGAAAATCTAAATCCATCTGAATTTGGCTGATTACAGTGGTCCTCGAGAGGCCCAGGAGAAACTCGAGGGAGGAGCAGCAAGGAGTGAAATAGCCAGTGATTTATGATACGAGGAGCAAGAAGTGATGCCAACAAATGTAGTCCTGCGGCAGGGAGGCATGGTCGGGGCGCCCGTGTATCTGGGATCAAGAGAAGCACGCCTTTATTCCAGAGGGCCAATTTGACCTCAGCGCTTTCCACTGAGTTCATGTTAATGGCCAGATTTGCACAATGTGACTAGGCCCATGGGGAGGGTCACCTTCTCAGACGCCTGCCAATTAGGTAGCGAGAACCGAAGGTGACGGAGCAGGAGACCACGTGTTAGAGGGCAGAGGTAGATTAGAGTGTGGCCAATCGGTCGAGGGACTGTAGAGGACTGGCAGTATGTATATAGGTGGTAACCAATGAGAGTGGGGGATGAACACTGTATACTGTATGCACCATGAGTGACGATAATCTGCTTTATAATGGCCTGTTTGCTCTGAACTAACCCAGAGAGTTCTGTGGCAGTTGGGTTCTACGGCATCCTCTGTCACCTTTTTCCATTTTGTATACAAAATGTATTAATCTTACTTACAAACGGGGGCACCAAGCTTTTTTCCTTAGAGTATTGTTTTTTCTCTGTCTGGTTGTCTGAAGGTCTGCCTTAAAGGTTCCAAGAGGCAAGTAAGTGGGGGCAGTGGGAAACAAAATAAGTGTTGGGGGAGGTTGGGGAACAGGGAAAGCAAGGTGTAGATAATGAATATATGGAATCAAGGCATGTGGCTTGGTGTGTTTGGGGTGTAGAAAAGAGAGATAGGAGGCAAAGTACAGGAATCAGCGGTTGGAGCGGTGGGGCGACATTTAGTGCAGGTGGCTCTCCACACGAAGCCAAAAGACATGGGGGCAGATTCTCAAAAGTCTTTTCTGCATCGCATCAAAAAGAGGAGCATGCCCATCTCAAAGCGCATCTAAATGAGTGCATCTCAGCTGTGCTCATGCAGATTCCCCTTTTCACCCCTTCCACATACCAGAGGGAGTTTATGGCCATTTAAAAATGCATCCTGAATTGACAAATAAGATGCACTTTTATATGGCCAAAAATGAGGGTCTTCCTGCCAGCATCTGTGAGAACAGGTGTAGGTGGAGGAGTAAATCATGTCAAGATTATGTCATGATTTGTTCTTGAAGTGTGATTGCTGTGATTTCAGACTGCGGCTGTCATTTTTGCATTTCCACCCACCCAAGCAGGGATTAAAATACTTTTTTATTTAGCATTTCACTCAGATGGGCCCTAGAATGATCCATCTCAGTAAAATGCACTCCCAGCCACTACGTTGTTGCTGGCAGCCTGTCATATATTAGTATATGGAAAGCACATCATTGCGCTATTGTCAAGCCCCTCCAGAAATGCTCAGGTCACCTTTGAGAATAAGCGCAAATGAAATGAGCACATTCTCTGAGCTCCTTTCATTTGCGCTAGTTTTTGAGATTCTGGCTCATGGAATCTGTGCTAATGATGGCCGTTTGCTAACTGTTGCTTCTATATTTAATGATGTATGGTTACAGAACACTGCAGCTATTTAACAGAATGCATTCTCTCCATTATATATGTTACCATTGATGTTGATACAGCATTTGAGAAAGTATGATAAGAAAATGTTTCTGATTGTAAAAGGTAACCAGAGAAAACCTGTAGCCTTCTGCAATGACATGTGCACCCAGCAGGTATCATTGCTGTTGCAAATACATACCTAGAGACATCCCTACAGATAAAGAGTGCAACAGCCACTTGTACTCCCTACAAATAGGCAAATACTCCCAAAAATGTAAATACTCACATAAAAAAAAGTAAACCGTCACGGTGGACCTTGAGCCCCTGCTTTCACCCACGCAGCTTCATGTATATTTTTAGAGCAGTAGTGCATGTAGTACCACAGGAAGAAACTACTATTACTCCCTGATGGGAACAAATACACATGTGTCTTTAAATATGTATCAATAACTAGCTACAAAAGAACAATTATTTCAAAAAGATTTCAGTTTTTCAGTTAAAACTTATTTTTACTGGCCAAGTACTAGCTTGGTACTCCTCTTTTCTGACAGTACGCTCTCAGTCTGTTTCTCTTGCACCTTTTTACTCACGGGTGATTTCTCTTCTTTGTGGTGTCCCCCAAGGCTCTTCTCTGCCTCCCACTTTATTTAATTTATATATTCAACCTCTTTTTGCCATAATCCATGCTTTTGGCCTGCAATGTTATTCCTACGCCGATGATACCCAAATCATTATGCGGCTAGATCTTACTAAATCTGAATCGGCAGGTCAATTGAAAAACTGTTTGCTAGCCATTGGTGACTGGATGGCGAGAAAATGGCGTAAACTCAATGGTGGAAAAGTGTTGGTGATGTGTATGGCTACTCCCTCTTTGTTTTGGCCAGAGAGCCTTGGCCCATTTCCTCAGCCGGTCTTGTTGGTGAAAGACCTAGGTGTTAAAATCTCGGCCTCTCTTTCTATGGCCAAACAGGTCTCCCTTGTATGCCAAAAAGCTCATTTGAAGCTATTGACTCTCCGGAAAGTCCTACCTTCTATTACCGCTAAATTCCACGCCCCTGTTGTTTCCTCCTTAGTCATTAGCAATATTGACTATTGTAATGCCCTCTACTTGGCCCTTCCAAAACATCTCTTAATGCGCCTCCAGCTGCTGCAAAATTCTGCTGTCAGAGCTGTTCTTCCCACTCCCTGGGGTGTCAATATGACCCCGTTGTTGCAGCATCTCCATTGGATCCCTGCTGAGCAACGTATTAGGTTCAAGGCACTGTGCATAGTGCACAAAGCTTTCTACGGATTAGGTGCAGAGTTTCTTCAGAATAAATTTGGTTTGTATATACTTCCAGGCCTCTTCATTCACAAGATCTGCAGAATATACAGCCCCCGTGGGTCAGACTTGCCTGTATGGGTGGGCGTGCTTTCTCGGTGGCTGCTGCAAAAGCCTGGAATCAGCTTCCTTTCCTTCTGCGTAGCACTGAATCTCATTCATTGTTCTTTCAAGCACTTACGACTTTCCTGTTTTAACTCTTTTCCTGTGGATTGGGCAGACCTCCCTTAGCTTAGTGCCAAGATGCCTTTGGGCTTATGCTGCGCTCTACTAGTTTTATTAAGATAAGAGAAGATAAGATACAATACTCCCATTGGGTATTGGACTTACATTTTGTACTCCTTAAAAAATCATTTAACTCCCAACTTTAGGAAATATGGAGTGAAATACTCCCACTTCAAAATAGTGGGAAGACATAATCAAATGTTTAAGATACTATATGTGAACCCTTAAACAGCTGTGACAGGGTATACCAGGGTATTGTCACAACCTCCATAGGGGAGGTCCCTTTCCATGCGGCCAGAAAGGTGAGGCTGCTACCTGGTAGTCCCCCTGGGGGTGGTGCTCAGCATGTAGATCTCATTGGAGGGGAATCCTTCATGGAATTTGTGACAGTGGCCCTGGAATTTGTGACAGTGGCCCTGAGTGTACACCCTTTTGCTGTCCCCAACTTCCTTAACCCCCATTCAAGTCACTCTGGTCCCGCACACCATTATTTGTTACAGTTTAGGAGAGGATATCCTTAAAAGGACTAGGACAAAGAAGAGGGAGACTCACCCAAACCTGATTCAAAATATCACTTGGACGAGGAAAAGGAAGAAGACGAAGGCCCATCGCAGAACCAACTCATGCAGTCCAGCTGCCTAAAGGAAGAATGGATGATAAAAAGGGAGGAAGGATTCACTCCATAGTCGAACGGTCAGCCCTGGAGGAGCAGGAAAAGAGACGTTGGTCCCGTAACGAAGAGTCCGGCGATTGGAGACCGGTAGGCGAAATGCCACAGGTGACAGAGATCTTCGTGAGGCAGACCTGATCAGTGGCAGGGCCACGGGAAGCTAGACCAGCAAACCCCGACCAGGAGAATAGATGCAGATAGCTGAAGGCGAGAGAGAGAGAGAGAGAAGCTGCAGCTGCAGAGATATGAGAAGGACGCTGAGTGTGGCAGGAGCGGAGAAGCTTTGCTCCAACTCCCGAAGAGACCAAATACCTCCCGAGAGTTCCCAAAGGTAGGGAAAGTGCCAGAAAACAACCTGAAAGACCCACGGGGGTGAAAGAGTTCTCCTGCAATATAATACAAACTTTGCCAACTTTATAAAAACATCCCGAAGATTATAAGGGGATAGAAAAGGAAGCATACAAATAGTAACAAAGTTATACGCCCAGTAAGAACATCCCGAAGAGCACACAGGTTGAAAAAGAGAACCTATAAAGCATTACGAACTGTGTGAAGTTGGCAAACACATCCTAAGTGAAACAAGGAAATAGAAAGCAAAGTGAACCGTCAGATAAAAACATTGGTAGTACATCTATGTGGGATAGCATCTGGCAGGGGAGTACCAGGTCTGTCCAAGTGACACTAGGTAACCAAGGTATAGGGATCCCATCACGCCAAAGGAACAGAGTCTGGGACCCAGATGAAAGCGGGCAAAGCCCACCAGAGTAGTGCATGAGGGTTGAGGACCCACCACAACAGCAGAAGATTTATAACCAGTGGGCCGGAGCCCAAAACATAGATATCAAGGAAAGTGAAGCTTGTGGAAATCAAGTCTGGCAGGCGAGTACACCAGACTTAATACCCTATTGGAAAAGTCTACGGTGAGGTCTGGCAGGTTAGTGAACCAGGCCTGACAAGAAACTAGAAGGGATCGTGTTTGTGCTACGAGCTGGGGAAGAGAAATTCCCCATGGGATTCCCCAGGGGAACATTGTTTTTGCAAACAGGAGAAACCAAGAACCCAGGAAGATGTTCCCCTCAGGAGAGCGTGGGACTGGGATATCTTTAAGTTGGCTGAACCCGTGGGCAGTGAATATTGAACTATTGATATTCTTTTGGCAGAAGAACTGCACTTTCGTGTCGGCATTCAGAACCGGAGAGACCTACTTCTGGAATTAAGAAGACACACATTTTTATTTAGAAATCAAGTGAAAGGGACAGAAATAGGTTTTGACAGAGGTGTTGCTAGCGGGAGCTATGGGGGGAATAGCCCCTGGTCTTTTGGTTGTAGCCCCAGATAGAATCTCAGGTGCTACAACCAAAAGGCTAGCTAGCCCCGAGTCCCGACAGTCCCAGTATTACCATATCCCCAGACCTTTTCCAGACCTAGCAACACCCCTGGGTTTTGACACAGGACGGTGGTAATTTCTATTTGAAGGACTTCCTAACCGGGTCCATAGTATTAATCTGTTGAGGCAGTGCAAACCCTCTTAGTAGTTAGGGATAATTAGGCCATTCCCCAACCCCTTTTATTTTCATTTATACAAATAAAAGTGTATAACAACCATTTGTATCACACAAGGGTGTATGTTTGCGGCCATTCTGTTTAACCTATATCTGGCTGATATGAAAGATGCATTTAATCTATCTGAAGCAAATCCAGGAAAAATCAATAATGTCACTATAGGATGTCTTGCGTACGCAGATGATTTGCTAATTCTTGATTACACACCTGTTGGCCTGCAGCGTATGCTCGATTCTCTAGTTGCATACTCTGAGGTTAACAGCTTGTCAATAAATATTGAAAAAAGTAAAATAATGATCTTCACCAAAAAGCCTAAAACAAAGAAATATAGGTGGACACTACAGTTGAAAGTGATTGAACAAGTCACCACATATAAATACATTGGTATTATCATCAACGAGAAGTTAAACTGGGAAGCTCATTGATTAGCCATGAAGAAACGGTGTGTTACTTCCGTACATGCTCTCAGTATATATATTGGAAGAAATAAGGACTACTCCGTGTCAGCGGTTATTGCTATTTATACAGCAAAAGTAAGGGCCACTCTTCTGTATGCTGTAGAGATCTGGGGCCATAAATATGAAAATCGTCTCGTGGCCTTTGAAGCAAAACTACTGAGAACACTACTGCGACTTCCCCAATGCATGAGTGTTGAATACCTGTACCTAGAGTTTAATATAAAAGGAATCTGGTATGCTTACCTTAGGCAATGTGTGATGTCTTATGAAAAGGTGTGCACTCTGCAAATTGACACGCAAATTGTGCCATATTTAAAAGCGTTCCTGCGGTTGGAAGGCAATGTGTCACTTGGTACCATGGGATTACTATATAAAATACACAAGAAATGGACAATGGGTTGTAACTCTGTCTACACAATAAGTGCCCTGAAAAGGTGGTTAAATAGGAGACTGAATGACTTTGCCTATGAGCAAACCATGATAAAGATAGCATCATAGTGGTGCGTATTGTGAAGAGCGACTCACTAGAATAAAGCCACCAATGTACACTTTAGCCCATCCAAGCATAACAACATTCCGTACATATCTACTCCTACAATTCAACGTGTCTGAGGCGTTGGAGACTAAAGGAGACAGATTAGGACTATCGATTGAGTCCAGAAAATGCTGATTATGTGGCAATTAGGTATTGGAATCATTACACCATCTGATCGTGAAATGTGAAAGGTTAATGTATCTGCAAAATAAGTATTTTAACTCCTATGATAATGGCATTGACACTATGGAAGTGCCTAATTTATGGATGATTTTTTTGAGAGGGAATGATATTAACCTAATATATTTTATTGTGTTATTTTATATGAAGATTATAGAAATATTAGGATGTATTGAATAATTTACTAAGTTGTTTTGTGACATGTTTTACAGTGTGGCGTTTTGGACTTCCTTTTTAAATTGGAAAATGTTTAATTGTTGTTTGTCATGTGTTATACAAAGCAAGAGCAAAAGATTAGGTAAAAACCCAATCATACTGTGTCTGTTGGCAGATGCAGAGAGAACTTCTCTGCTCCGTTCTCTACATATGGTAAGCTACAATCCACGTTTGTTCTCTCTTTAAGCGATTAGCTACATTTTGGATAGGTCCTTCATATATATTTACTTTACCATTTACAGTACCTGCCCGCCGCACACGGTGAAGCAGCCTGGCCTCTGAAACATAGATTTCGCCATTACTCACCTACATCAGGTAATGGACCCAATTCCCTCCATTTTGTTACAGGACGTCTTTACTTACCTTTGTACTGATCCGATTTGCTTCTTTTATTTTTTGACCTGCCTTCTGATCCTGCTCATTACATTGTCGGGTATGTGTTTATCTTCATATTTTTTCAACTATTTGGATGATGACTGTTCATGTTGATGTTTATATACTTACGTTGTTCTAAATATGGGATTTATTTTATATGGATATTAACCATGGGATGGTTGGCACAATTGCATTTAAATGTTATGTTTTAGACTTGCCCTGATGAAGGAATTTGTTGTATTCCGAAATGCATTGGCACAATATAAGTCTACGGATAGAGTGACTTATGGAAATCTCTTCCTCACGAAGAACATTATTAGTGGCTACTTGTCACTCCTTTCTTTAAAAATGTTCTACTTGATGGATAAAATCAACATTGAAAAACCACTATATATTTGACTTTCGAATTCTTTTCCAAGATTGGATCAGAGGAATTGTACATAGTAAAATTGCAACTAACACAAAACCCAGTTTGGGATTTCAGAGAGCGGCTGTATGATTGGGTTTTTACCTAATCTTTTGCTCTTGCTGTTTTTCTGGGTTTGGGTGTCTCCAGGCCTTTTTCAGCCAGCTCCTGTACATAGGACCTAACTTCCTAAAAAAGACTCATTACACCAGAGACCTTTGAGAACGCCAGAAAGATTCAATACCCCTGTGGTGCCCACTCAAATTTGCTTCCTATGTGTTATACAAAGCCCAAGTTGGCTTTAAGTATATCTAATAAAAACCTGATTTGGAATAATATTCACACAGGATCACACATTAACTTCCTTTATTCTCTTCCTACAAACTAAACTTCCCTTGTGCCTTCCTTCCCCCTCCCCTCCCCTGGGTCCCTCCGCTCTAGTCCTGTGTTCTTCCCTCCTAAGGGAGGCATCTTCCCATGAGTGGGCTTTTGATGACATGGATTGCGTCGCTCTCTGTGTACCAGGTCACATAGAAACTGTCAAAGAGTGTCTTTTTGTGTAAATAACCAATAGATACCATTGCTTACCACAGAACCTGGAGCATCGAATGTTTATGCCAACCGTTTGGTAGGAGCATTGTCAATTGGTTTACATGGTGGCATAACCCTTTCAGAATTTTTTATCGTAATGAGTAGATGTAAACCTAAACTGTACTCGTTTCTATGTACATTTTCTGTGATTTATGTAACTGCAAACTTTCATTTCCTGGTGAATACCGAGGAGTATAACCAGGGTGATTTGTTGTTTGAGAAATCTAATGGTTGTTTCTTTGAGACCGGATCCCATTGCAGACCTGTTCTCTCGGATTTGCTCAATTTTATGTCTGTGTATAACGTGTATTTGTCTACAGTAGCTCTGTCATTTTCCTCCTGTTCTGATGAAAAGTAACCCAAATCAGGAGCTAATTCACCTTTATGCTGCCAGCACATTTCTGTTTAATCATGTACTGTTACTTGTGAAAATCAATTTCTTTTTCAAATATAACCACTTGAACTTATTGCTTAGCCCCTCTCTGTGTGTTGCTTTTCGGACAAACTGTTGGGCTCTGTTTTTGGATTCATTCTATTAGTAATACAGAGGGTCCCCAATTAGGTCTATACGGAATATGACCAGTATGGGCAGAACCCTTTGGTAGCAGCACTTCTCCTTTTGCTCGGCACATAGAAACTGTCCTCTGGACTGCAATGGTAGGGGTGCACCCCACTGAAAAATGTGGGCCTGGGATGGTTGTAGCGGGTAAATGGCAGCCATGGTTTAGTATGTCTTCTCATTCATTACATTGACGGTGGTCCCTGTGTCGATGAGGAAAGGCGTGTTGTTTCCTCCCATGAGTATTGTTACTTTCAGGGCCGTGCTATCATCAGATGTGTCGCAGATGAGCCGGACATATTCCTTACTGTACCAGTCATAGTCGTAGTATTGTTCTGTGCTCATTTGGCTTTCTTCTGTCAGAGGGTTCTCGTACGGGTCGTCAGCGGGGAATTCTCGTCGCTGGTCTTCTCCTTGATATGGTTGTGCATGAAACAAGTGTTGCTGAGCGTCTAATACTCTGTCATGTGTGTCAACTTGTAGGTTCTCGACTGCTCGAATGAACCCCGGGTGCGTTGGATATGTTGTGGTGCTTCTACCAAAGCTGGTTCTGGTGCCGTCTCTGTCTGGGTATGGTCGTACGTTGGATGTTCTTGCTGGGTCGTACCTCCGGGAGGGAATGGATTGCAGGGGCGGCCTATACACCGGCAGTATGGGAATCCTTTCACGGCACATGATTTGAAAATGGTTTTCCTGGCCGCACCTCAAGCACATTTGGCTGATGGCGGGGCATTGGCCCTTGTGTGTGAATTCAAACCCGCATCTGTAGCATTATTTTTCGGGTCCGGCGGGCAGCACTCCAGGTGTCTTGACAGGATGGTGTGCCCAATTGGCGAGCTTGCCCTTGGGGTCTGTTGGCTGTGGCGGCAACCGTGTCTGTCTTCTTTGGGATCTCTATCTGGGCCGCCTGTGCGTCAACTCGTTCATAGACCCTTGCCAATTCCACTATTTCCTGTAACGGGAGGGCTTTCTTTAACAGATGTTTCCTGAATTCTGAGGATATGCACCCCTCTATCACCCTTAGGCGTATAGCCTCATAATAGTTAAAATTTGCAAAGTCACAGTACGTAATTTTCCTTTGGAGACGTAGTCCAATTGTTTCATGAGGGTTGGAAGGTAGTCTTTTCTTGTGGAGGAATGGTTTTATTAACGCTTTTCATCTCTTGTCCTACCAGATTGGTGAAGATATCTAGTTTATTGGGTGCGTCTTGGTTTCCTACTGCCCTCATGAATTCTTCAAATTCATCCATCCACTCCTGCCATCTTTGGTCTTGATCTTCCTACGGTTCCAAGGTGAAGTGGTTTGGGCGGCGTAGAAAGGATACTGGGTTGGTGGGGGCTACTCTTACGGTGGGTTTAGCAGCCTGGTCTGCTTGTGCTACCAATGGCTGAGACGTGATGACTTTTCTTGGTAGGTATAATGGCTACTGGTCTTCTCCCGGGCGTCCTCAGCGCCCTCCCTCTTTCCGTGTTCCTCTGTGTGTTGTGGCGCTTATTACTCGTGTAGCAGCGCAGCCTGTGCTGTGGTTGGGGCCACTGATCCTGTGGCGTGGTCTCAGTGATAGCTTTGGCCACCTGGGTTGCGTCTCTGGGGGCGATCCTCGTGTTCTAGTGGCTTATGTGTGCCACACGCAGTGCTTTAGTAGTCAGTTGTTAATGAAGCTTTGGCCAGCTGGTTTGGCTCATGTGTGCCATGCCCAGTGTTTCAATAGTCTGTTATTATTGAATCCTCGTGTTCTAGTGGCTCACAGGTGCTGTGCGCCTGCCTTCGGTGTCTTTGACTTCGTATTATGAGGAAGTCCTCGCGTTCTAGTGGGTTTGACTGGGGTTTCATATTCAAATCCTGAGGAAATCCTCGTGTTCTAGTGGGTTTGACTGGCGTTTCACATTTAAATCCTCGCTTTCTAGTGGGATGTGCTGTCGCGTACCTGTATGCCTGCTGTTGGCCTCGATGCGCGTCGCCTCCCTTCTCGTAGCCGTCGCTGCTACGTTCTGTGCCTCCTCCGTTTCTCACTGTGGGTCTCCGCTCCCTCCAGCCGATGTCGTCACATTCTCCATTGCTTTCGTCTTCCACCTGCCTTAAGTCTCCTGGGCTTGCCTCTTCTCCTTCACGCTGTGAGTCTCTGCTCCCTCCAGCCGATGACGTCACGGTTTCCGCCTCTTCTGTCTTCCACCTGACCACGTCCCACGGCACCAGGCTCCTCTGCAAGTTGCGCTGCATGCTGTTTGGGACACTTCTTCTTCGTTCCTCCTACTCACGGAGGTCACGGGCGTTGTTTCCTGGCTCGTTGGCAGTTGTTGCATCCGGCCCGCTGGGCCTGCTTTCAATAATATTCAGAAACAGGGTCACAAGTTAACTTCCTTTATTCTCTTCTACAAACTAAACTTCCGTTGTGCCTTCCCTCCCTCTCCTCTCCCCTTGGTCCCTCCCCTCTAGTCCTGTGTTCTTCCCTCTTAAGGGAGCCATGTCCCTTTATTAACCTCTAACATAACGACTCCTTTCTTTTTAACATGTTTACTTTGACAATCAAACCCACACAGTGTACAGCAACTAAGAACAGATGGACAGTTCGTATTTTTCCCCACGCACTCCAATCAGACTGCTCACTCTCAACAAGCCCCCAACTGCATTGGCGCCCCCAGACATTTTTCATAGAGGTGGCCACAATGGAAATCTTGGGGTGGCAGACCAAAACAAACACACATAACTGAATGAGCCGTGGAGGGGTTGGGGGGGGCGGGACAGCACTTTTATAAGGGTTTCCCCCCTTGCAAACCCCTGATGTCAATCTTATACTTAAAAGGGCAGCGGGACGACTGGCTTGAATGTAAGAGGAGTCAGAGGACAAGTGGAAGTGCGCAAGTCAGGAGTTTTAGGCGGCAGGGGTGAGGTAGTGTGTGGTGAAGCAGCAAGGTGGAGTGGAGAAGGATGGAGAAGTAGAGTAGAGTCGCAGAGGAGGATTGGATGAGGTGAAAGTGGAACAGATAAGTGGAGAGCAAGTGGTAAAGGTTACATCAGAGAAAGAGTGGGGAAGTTAAGTAGGAGCAGAGGAATGGAGAGGTGGGAGTAAAGGGAACATCAGAGAACAGAGTGGAGGAGAGGCAGTAAAAAGACCATGAGATGGAGGAGTGGAGGAGGTAAATGAATAGCTGGGGGAAGGACTTTGGGATGTGCAAGAGCATCAGAGCAGGAAGTGATGAAGAAAGCAGTAGAGAGAGAGACAGAGTGGAGGAGGTGATAGAGAAGCAAAATTACACCAAGGGGGAGAGGGGTAAAGAGTAGGAGGGGGCAGAAAGGGGACATGGAGGAGCAACTAGAGGAGCAACTAGAAGGGTACTAACAAGCACCAGATTAAAATGTGGCAAATCGGAGAGGAAAAGAAGGGAGAGAGAAGGAGAAGAAGAAGAGAGTGTCAGCCAAAGAAGATGAGGGAAGTAGACGTCACCAGAAAGAAGGGATCAACCTGGGAGAAGGTTGGCCTGGAGCCAAGTGCCTAAGGAGGTTCTTAGCTTTGTGACGAAAGAGAAGCCAGGTGGGTCTCTGCTATCCCTACAGGAGATAAGCCTCATAACCCCTGGCCAAATGTAATCCTGCAAAAGATCTTAAAGAATCAGATATCTGGCCTGCATTTCGAGGATGCAAGGCCAAGTGGTGGTAGTGCCAAAGGTATCTATGTTGAGAAGTAGAGCAGAAACCTCCTGGCCAGAAAGACACCTCAAACCAAGAAAGAAATGTAGGGCACTTAAAAAATCAATGCCTGCGAGGGGCTCTTACTTTCCTGCAAGGTGACCGGAGAGAGGATGACCCAGGACTACAATCCTGAAAGGATGACTTATATGTTTTCGTTCTGTTCGTTCTGTTACATTCCCACCCACATACCTCAGTCATAAGCAGCAACATAAACAACGGCAATAGAGGAAACTAAACAGGAAACAGGCTTTTCCTGCTACGCGTCTGTCTGTGGAACAAGTCAAAAACTCAGATAAGACTGGTGCCCACAATCCTACACTTCAGGAAGGACCTGAAGATCCTACACTCAAATATATTTTGCCAGTTGCTGATCACTCAACTTGTTCTCAACCTCCCACCTTCTCCTGCTCCTCAAATCCATTCCAGGTTCCCTGCTAACCCTGCACCTTTACTTGTATCCCACTACGTGGGTCCACTATGTTCAGCTCTGCATCACTTCCCATCTAGGGTTGTGCTTTATAAATCCCATACATACATACATACATACATACATACATACATACATACATACATACATAAATGTATGGTTTTCTCTATCCTTGTGATCAGTCTTTCTCGGGTTGATAAAGTTATGTTCAAAATAGTGCTGTCCTATAAGACAAAGACACTTTTCTCAGAAGGAGCAAAAATGTGTGCTGTTCAGCTAATTTGCAAACCGCCCACCCCAAGTGCATTGCTAAGTGGAGAGGAATTGGGGGTGAACGTCTAGACACGCCTACTGGATGGTACTGTGGGGAATGTGCTTCATTCATTCATCCATTTCGTCATTTGTATAGCGCCTTTCATCATGAGTATGCTGTATGTTGCAGCCCTCGGAGGGACCGATGTCTGAAGTATGGGAAAGTTAGGAGGTGCTAGCATGCATGTGTGAATAATGTCCATTAAAGGTTATGAGGGATTGGCCGACTCCCTGCTAGCCACCAATGTCTAATTGGCATGTGTATGGGTGGAGAGAGGTCAGGGACGTCATTTCACCAAAATGCCTGGGGTAGCGGAAGTGACATCAACTGGCCCTTGGCCTCTTGATGACATCACTGGAAGTGATGTCATTTGACCCTGCCCAAAGTGACATCACAGGAAGTGGTGGCAAACAACCTTCAGATTTTTCAGATGCTTCTAGCACCTGTGTTTGCAGGTGCTCTCATTTCAGCCAGATATAAAAACCGAGACACACAGAGGCATGATTTGTCCATGATTACACATGTGGGGAAACACATGTGGGGAATGTCATTTTCCAGATTCGACGCGGGGTCTATATGTAAAACATACATAATGCAGTATTTGTAACAGGGTAGCTGAAATCTCTAACGCAGGCTACAGCTAATGTATAAAATATCTATAGATCAATGGACACAGAAGTCCATTGATCTATAGATGCTGTGTTAAACGAGCCAAAAAAACACTGACCTGGGAAGGTGTGTGCTGCTGTTTACCCAGGAGACAAATGCTGCACGAGTAAGGCCTGAAAATTAAATCATTGACCAGGATTTAGCATCAACAGAATTCCCTGGTCATAAATTTATCTAAGAGTAGCTACCACTACGATAGAAGAAACCTATTAGAGTGGTCTGCGTGAACACAGGGGAGTGCACCTGATAATGTTAACTTTGCAGGAGTATAATACATGAGAAAGGTTCTTTCAATACACCCAATACCCCCCATAGTTTTTATTATCTAAGCGTAATACTCGGTGCTAGAGGACTTTATAAAAAACACCATTTAATGTAATATCATTGCTGCACACATATATCCATGGCACCACACAGTTATTTTACATTGAAAATACCCACAAGTTGCTTCTCACCCGGGGTCTCACTGGCAGACTTCAAGGCACCCACTGCACACTCTCTTTGTCAGACCCAGTGGTGCCCAATGGCGTAGCACAACATGTGGCAGTTCCCCTGCGAGCCATGCTGTGCCCCTCCCCCCAAGCTACTTAACAAATCACAGGGCACGCACATCCCGGGCCGTTCTGGACCACCGCGTGTGCACAGTGTCCATGATGATTATAATGCCGCTGCAGGGGCATGCACTACTGCAAGTGAAAGAAGTACATATGTTTTTCAATCAAAGCTTAAATCTTTAACGTAACATATAAAGAAGGGGCGGTGCCTGGTTCACAAATTTACCAGCCACCAATGATGGCTGGTGAGTTATTTTTTTGGAGGGTTTAAATATTTGCCACAAGTATGTGATTGCGACCGAGCACAGTGAGGGAGCCCAAGCTAACGAAAATGGGCTGGGGGTGGGGGCTGAGGGAGATTCTTCGCCCTCCCCAGAGAAATTTATTTGAATAATGGGTTAACATGGTGCATTACACAACACACTTTCTGGGAAAATGTGGGTAAAAGGCTAACAATTTGGGTAAAAGGCCAGCAATCTGTTTGGTAGGGTGTAGAATAAATCATGAACAAAAGTACAATAGATGCAAGTTTCCAACAGTGGATAGGGCATTTCCCAATGCATTATCATGCCGGTCCCTGCAATATATGCCAGTATAAAAAAAAATGTATGCTGGCTGTGCCCATACATTTCCATGCCGGCTCCACCAACATATGCTAGTATTCCCATATAAGACCATACACATGTACGCTTTAAGATTTTTTTTATAGTATCATTACTGGCACTGGGAACAAAACTGACTCTGAATAAAATATGCCAGTACTCCTATGTAAGAACATACTCCCGTTGGTTTGACCATTAAAAGTGACATGTCGCAATATAAAAACCTGTCCAAACTGGTTCCAATGTAAGCCAGTCTAGACCCGTAAGAACACCTATCATGTTTGATTCATCATAGATGCTCAGTTAGTAAAACGTCATGCTACAGTAAAAAAATATACAGGCCGGTACACCAAAACATAATTCTAGCGAGGTAACACTATTTATCGTGCTTGCCTTTTAAAGATGCTGAGTAATAAATCTCACGCCACAGTAAACAATTGCCAGTCACCAACCCACCCAGAACATTCAGAAAAACACATTACATCACATCACTTCTCATTCACCCACCAGCCACTCACACCGTCTCTTACATCCACTCATTACATTCTCTACATAGGCACACACCCACCCAGAACATTCAGAAACACACATCACATCATTTCTCATTCACCGAGCAGTCTCTGCACAGAAACAACCACCCACCAAGAACACTCAAAAACGCACATCACATCATATCACTTCTCATTCACACACCAATCACTAACATCTTCTCTTACACCCACTCATTACATGTTCTACACATGCACACACCCACCCACCCAGAACATTCCTCACATCATATCACTTCTCATTCACCCACCAGTCACTCTCACTTTCTCTTACATCCACTCATTACATTTTTTACACAGTGTGAGAAACCAGAAGGTGTCTCACCCACTAGTCCCTGGGGATCTGTCAACCAGGTGGCAAGGACACGGCCATCGCTTTTGGATCCAGTTCCTGGGGGTGGACCAGTTGGGAGGATCACCTTGGTGAGGGGTCTTCTGGGATTGAGACACCAGATGATATGATAATAACATGCTTAATACCCAGAGATTTCTAAGCCCAGACCCAGGGATCGAACTTGTGGTGCTCTGTGTCATGTTGCTTCCAAGGGGAGCACGTTGCCCCTCAGCTATCCTCCCAAGATGCAGTATCCCCTTCCCTGTAACACCTTTAGCCCATCCTACCAGGTAGAATATTTAGGAACTCTACCCCCCGCCCCCTTTTACAACACAAACACTTTCTCACAGACAGCCTGCTATGAGAGAAAACAGACTAACAACCGAGCCGTATACCTGACGTGTACCAATGCAATGATCGGGCAAGATCAGGCAATTACTGACCATCACACACACCTGACTTCCATTAAGCTTCCCCCACATGGATAAAAGGCAGAGCACAAAACCACAGTCTGAACGAAGCAAAGCACACGAGGAAAGAGCAGTTTCGAGGCGGCAGCTGAATGAGAGAGGAAAGAAGGCAAAACAGAAGGGGATCGCAAGGAGGAAAGTGACCTTGACCTTTTCGACAAGGAACCATTACTTTCCAGTAACCTCGTGAATAGAAGGTGTAAGAACAAGAAACCAGGCTGAAGAATCCTGCATTGTGTGCCGGAGATACCCGAGGCCCTCACGCCTCAACAATCAAGGCGAGGAGAATCACCAGCCGCCATGGTACTGTCCTTGGCTCCAAGAACAAAGCAGTATCAGTGAAATTAACACAGCCGGTGAGTTGTGGAGACGGCAGCATTGTATGGCGGGCACTGGAATATTTGGTGCTAGGCCGGCGGAGGGAGACCAATTGAAGATTTTGTGTCAAAGTGGGTCTGAGCCCAGTGGAGGGGGACAAGGGGTGAACAGTAAAGCACCCAAGAAGTTGTATATGTAAAATCAAAGAAGAAAGGAAATTTAATGTTTGTCATGTGCCATCAGGCCCTCTAAAATAAGAGACTTTGAATGGCAAAGACTTTGGCCCAGAAGGCCCTGATGCTGAAGTTGTGAACTGCATACGTGTGCTAGAGGAGCTAGACAGTGTGCTAAGCTCGATTGTGCCACCTTGTCCCATGCTGAAAACATGGGGAAGGGGAGCCATGACTTGAATATCATGACATATCATTTCCTGAACACTTTTCTTTTGCATAACACTGTTTCTCACACTATTTGTGTTTAGAGGTATGGATTGGCAATAGGTTTATTAGTAGAGATCCTTTTATTTTGACAGACTCGACTAGGACTGCCTTAGTATTATTTGATGGTCGTAGCTTGCTCCCATCTTTAGATTTAGGATTAGATATTCATTTTTCAAACCCAATTGTAGTTCAATAAACACCCTTGAACTGTGATCATTTGTGTCTCTCTTACTGTTTGAATCAATTCCTTCCTTATAACAGGCACACACCCACCCACCCAGAACATTCAAAAACACACATCGCTTCACAGCACTTATCATTCACTCACCATACAGATAAATAAATCTGACACGCACGTTATACATGCAAAATACACCTCATTTTCAAAAACAAAAAGCTTTCTTACCTTTTTCTTGAAGCTTTGGTCTGTCTTTCCAGGCCCCCTCGGCACCTCTGTGCTGCTCACAAACAGGAACCAGGAAGCTGCAAGAGCTTCCCGGTTCCTGAATTGAGCTGCAAGGAAGCTGAGGGAGAAGCGGTTGGAGCTGAACGAGTCATGTGACATGTGCCACATGTCATGGTCAGCTTCATCCCCTACTGAGTGACTCCCCAGCCCAGCCTTCACCCTGATGGGTGAGGACTGGGCCAGGTACCCGCCAGACCTGGTGTGGCGGGGCCCCTGTGCCACGGGTGGGCCTGCTACACCAGGAGCTCACATTTATTTTATTTTTTTTTAAGTTGGGATCGCAACTGCGACCCCTGGTAACCCCCAGATGATGTCCATGAGAGAGGTACACTATGGGAAATAAGCTTGAGGGGTGTGTGTAAGAGGATAGACAATTGTGTGTGTAGCTACAGTTCAAATATTTCGTCGTGAGAGGTAGCTACATTCTTACGGCAGAAATGTTGTGCAAAGTGTCATTCGAGTTGTATGTGAAAGCAGATGTGTGCAGGAGTGTGGCCGCACCTTTGGTTAGTTCCAAAGTGCGGAGTGCGAGGGGAAAGACTGCATTGATTATAATCAAGTGAAAGTCTAGAAATGGTACATTCGTCAAATTCTGAAGCATCTGGGTTGAATGTTATGGTGGGTACATGCATCCAGCTATCATTAAGTGTCTACATTCAAGTGCCCACTTAACCGTACAGGCAACATTCTGCATGTAACCCATTCTACAATCGCCTAGAATCCATAACTTGGTCGACCCCATGGACTCAACTAAGTGCAGCACCCTAGTCAATTGCACAACCATTTCAAGTGCTATACAAAGGCTTATCACAAGAGGTCCGCTAGGGCAAGGCTACAATCAGTGCAATACAATGACTACCCTCAAAGAATCCTGCGAGAGCAACACAAAGGTCGCCCTCCTGAGTTCTTCCAAGTGCAGCACATTGGCCAACCGCACAAGTCTTCTAAGTGTATTGTGTTGGGTACCCTAATGTATATTCAGAGCAAAACCCTTAGCTACACTTATAAATCATCTAAGAGCAGGAGCAATGGCCACCTTTATAAAGTTGTGGTCCAAAACATTGCCCCACACCACTCAAGAAAAACCTACAGAGCAATTAATTGCCAACCCCCCAAGGTCCATTTAAGTGCAATACACTGCCCACCCCCAGAAAACATAAGTGTAACTACATGCCTACCCACAAAATATATCTAAGTACAATACATTGCCTACCGCAAAAATGTAAGTGCAATACATTGCATACCCCCAAAATCCATCTAAGGGCAATATATTTGCTACCCCCAAATTCCATCTAAGTGCAATAAATTACCTTACCCCAAATCCATCTAAGTGCACTAAAATAGCCTACCCCCAATTACATCTAAGTGTGACACAATGCTTAGCCCCAAGTTTCGTCTAATTGCAACACATTGGAGGCCAGCAAAAGTGGGCAGGAGGACAAGGGAGGAAGTAGGCAAGGAAGGGGGTGGCGAGCAGTGGAATTTTTTTTTATGAAAACAGTGAGGAGTGGAAGAAGACTGGCAGGAAGCGACGCAAAGGGAAAAAAAATAAATAAATAAAGGAATAAGGGGGAAGGCCGCGTGGAGCGGTGCAGGGGGGAGAAAAATAAAGGGAAAAGGCTGATTGTAGATGGGAGTGCGGGTAGGAAAGAGGACAAGAGACTGTTCACCCCGGGAAAGGTGCCCCGAGGAGGCACATATGGCAAGGTCCGCTCAAGTTGTCTGCAGATGGGTAAAAGGACAGCTTTGGGATAGGGCTTCAGGGAGTTCACAAACTTCATGGTGGAGGCCACCAATCACGGGCCGGGTGAGCGGTAGGATGACAGGAGATGGAGTAGGAATGGAAGGAGGTGGTGAGCAGGGGAAAAAATAATGAAAACAGTGCGGACTGGAAGAAGGCAGTCGGGAAGCGGCGCAATGGGGATAAAAATAAATAAACACAGGAAAATGGCCGAAGGTGTGCAGGGTGCGGTGCAGAGCGGTGAGAAATAAGTAAAGGGGAGAGACCAATTGCTGGCGGAAGCGGGGGTAGGGAAGAGGACAAGAGACCACTCAACCCGGGAAAGGTGCCCCAGTAGCCACAGATGGCAGGGTCCGCTCAAGTCGTCTGCAACTGGGAAAAATAAATATATAAATGTTAGCTGAAATGGCCTATTGTACTTCACACTCCAGGTAGAAGGGTCTTTCATACATTTTAAACCCACTAGGGCATTGATGTTGTTTGGTAAATATGCTCTAACGTTTTAATCACATGGCAGTCACTGCACGCCAGTGATGATTCCTAATTACAGTGAAAAGCATATGTGTTTGTCTAAATCCTTTTTAGCTGTTTCTTTTGGCTTGGAAATGATATGTATAAAAGTGTGCTGCCCTGTAAGGCAAAGAAAATCTTTTTTCTGGAGCAAAATGTATGTTTTTGAGCTCATTTCAATATCCAGAATGCATTGCAGAAAGGCTCTGAGCTGTAGATGAATTTCCAGCGGTGGCTACTGAGTGGCACTGTGGCATCTGCAATTTGTTTGCTGAAATGATATATTTTACCCTCACATTTCTGGTCGAATGATGTTTTCTGTATTTTTAAAAAGATCATAACATTCATTATATTTACTCATTCTTAATTCATAGGCCGCTGCTGGAGAAATTCAACTTTGTTAAAGTTAATAGTTTTTGTGACTTTGCTCATTAAATACAAACATTAGGATCTCTAATTCCAAAACATCAGTGAAGCTATTAGACCCCAACCACATTTGACCTATTACTGCCATATCGATCATTACTTTTCCCCTCCTCAGTCTGTATTCTTTGATCAGGTCAATATCGCTCTTGTCCCTGGTCGCATTAGGGTGACAGGGTTGGTAGGGAGAATTCTCATTTCTGTGCTAATTCCCTTCAACCCTAGAGACCCCCGGCTCTTTTGCAGGACTTTTTAATTTGAAACCCTTTTCTTACTCTCTCATGTATTTTGGCCTGATTTGGATTACATGTTTCCACTGTTTTTAGAGTCTGACAAACTTCCTAGGCATCTACTTCTTGTATGGTGACACACAGCACCTTCAGTGCAAAGTCATAGAAAAATCCATTAGGTTTCTCATAAGGTTTAAATATCTTTTTCTTGTGTGAACTACTGTTCCCAGAATCGTAAAGTGAAACTGACTATACTTCACTTTTCTCTTTGTAGGTCCAGCATACACCATCTTATGTGGAGTGCTGGTGGCTTACCTAGTTGCCCCTGATTCTACCTGCTCATGTAACATTTGTCTGTTACCCTCACTACTTTAAATGGCTGGTGCCAGTGGTTTGTCCTACCATTGTGCTTTTCTGCCGCAGGTTGAATCCTCACCTGCAGTATAGCACCCATCGGTGACCATTTTTGTCAAAATGGTCCAATCTTCTTTTTTTGCCATTTTCTATTTGTGAGGTCTTTCTTGGGTTTTACTCGATGCGTCGAGGTTGTGTTGAGCCCTTTGTTAGTTTTGCCTTTGGCAGGATTCAGCCCTGAAGCCTGCCTCTGGCTCCAGTGTGTCTGGAAAGACAGGATGTCAGGGAGGTTCCCAAAACTCCCCTGTCCTTTGTCTCTAGGAATGCCTGAATGCAACCAGTCCTGGTTGGCTGGCTGGCTGTCCTTTCAGGATAGCCATCTTGCTGTGTGATTGACAGCCTAAGCTTGGCATTAATGGGAGAAACCTGCTTAAAAAGTGAGGGTTTTGGGACTAGAGGCAGAGTCGACCACTGGGAGAAAGACTGACGAAGAAACCGTGAACGAAGCTTGCTGCATCCTCCTGGACCTTTGAATTGCCCGGTGAAGCCCTGCTGCTGTGCTGAAATTCCTTTTTCTGATGGACAAGAGAAGCTTCGGAAGGGACAACATCTTCCCTTGGGTTAGTGGGACCAACTAACCCCGAAATGAACTCCACTGGACCATCTTCCCCAACTGGCTGTACTTCTCTGCTGCTGCAGGAACCGAGTGTTAGGGGTCGAGAAATCCGTAGTTGAGTGCAACGTCTGAAATCCCGCCAGAAGCTCCAGGAGTCTTCTAAGGACCCTCCCGAAGCAGGACGACCAGAGCTCAAGTCCCCTCACCACAGTGCAGGAACCAAGGAGTGAAGGAAGCCCAACCGGTATACGAGATCTGCGGTGGTGCTGTTTACAGAGCGCTGAAACCGCAAAGTGCCGCTGATCTGATAAAAGCCTGTAGCTGCCGACGACCTCCAAATTGCTGCCGCAGGAGCCCTCCAGACGTACTCACTCTTGTACCCATGACTGAGGCTCAGGAACCCAGGGTCTGCATCGCTGCAACAGGACAGAATCCAGCTGGACCACTCTTCTTCAAACCAGAGGTACTGTTTACACTTGGGGTACTTACCTCAACGTCTTTTGGCTGTGCTCTTCTCAGTTGAGATTTGCATTGGCTGCTTTTGAGAGTTGATTCCAGCTCTCCTTTGACAGGCTTTACGGCTTGTGATCCTACAAGTGATTTCTACAAAACTCTTCAATTTTTAGCAACACTCTTTATTATCTAACACGTGCCTCAGCTCCATAGACTGAGCCCCAATTGACTTTGGCTGACCTGGTTCCCTGCAGACTCTTCTAGTCCATTGACTTTGATATTTCTGTCAGAGGTGGAAACTTGTTTTAGACTGTTATTGCTGGGAAAGGCTGGTCTAGATTTCATTGGAAGATTTAGTTGTCCTCACATATCTCGAGGACCTGTTCAACCTTAATTTACTTCCTTTAAGCTTTCCTTTCTGCAACTTCAGAATCTGCAAAGTATAACTAGTGATACATAAATGCCATTACTGCCCTTGTGAATGAAGTCACCTCCGGGTGTGTAAAAAGCATATCCAAAGAGTATCCACTAAATTGTGCTGATTCTGGGAAAGTATATTTGATTGTTACATATCTTGCCCTTTTTTAAGAACGCGTATTTAAACATGCATGTTAAATAAATAAATATTTATAACTGAAACCCTGAGTGTAAGGGTTACTTGGATAATTGTATTTGCAAATTTCATTGCTACAGCTCTACAGTTCCCATGTACCCCTCTTGAGCCTGGCTGCTCAGTCACACTACCAACTTGTGCAGTACAGACCTATGCCAAAAGGTGGGTTACCTAATACGAAGCAGATAAGTGTTGTATAGTCTCACACAGTGTGACTACACCAATTATTAACTAACAAGGGTCCCTCATTTTCCACAAGTGAGACTCATATGGGCAGGTTTGCCCTCATTGTACACTAAAAGTGCTTGAACGTGACCGACTCAGTCATCTTCTCTCGACCAACCAAACATAGTGTTGCCACATTCCTCCTCCTGCATTCTGCTTTCTCCCTCCTCCGGGGAGGAGTGCCCTGTTGGTGATAGAGGTCCCTATAAGTGTTACCGTCAGCCTTGCATAGTCCAATAACACCCACACAAAACTGTTAAGATCCCATGTAGCACTGAGTGTCATTGTGGAGGAGGTTTATACTGATGGAGTATAATGGCAATGACAGAACACAACTGTAGACATTCCACACTGCTAGAGTCCTATTGTACTGACAGCGTACATATGAAGAAAGCTCACACTGCAGGGTTCCTGTATCCCTTGCAAGGGCACAGATGGAGTAAGCTCACAGTACAGAGACCCAGCAATACTGAGATTCAGCATGACTAGGATGGCACTGCTGAGTTCACATAGCACAGGCACTGTACTTCTTGAGTAAACCTACACTACTGGGATCTTACAAGAGTGACAGAGCACTGCAGAATGAGGCTCTCACAGCTATAGCCATAGAACACATTCTGGGCATATGTGGGGCCCTGTTGTTTTCAAGGTACACTCCTAAAGGTGGCACCAACTGCTGGAGTCCTATAGCAGTGACAGCAAAGGGTGCTCACGCTGGGCTCTTATTAAACTCACAGAGCACTGCTGGTGCTCCATAGCACTTACAGTATATTATGCAGAAACATTCACACTGTCAGATGTGACAGCATACATCCGGCGATATCTCACTGTTGGTGTGCTTCATAACACTGACATGGCATTTGAGGAGGGGGAGTGGGGCCACACAATAGGAGTTCTATGGAACTGACAGATCCTTCAGGGACAACAGCACTGACTATAAGAAATCTCACTTGACTAAGGCTCCAGGGTATTTACAGTATACTTCTGAAGGAAGCTCTCATGTTGCTCGTTGTGGCAAAGATGGAGACGGAAGCACTAGCCATCAAGTTCACGCTGCACTGTGGTTGCCAGTCTACTTGTTGCATCCAAGATGGTGTCCCGCACTGCAATAGTCACAATGCGGCTGAGGTTGACTGCGTTGTAACCCTGTATGTTTTCTCTCTGGGTAAGATGCTGCTATTTATCTGCTACGGCTCCCTTGCCCGTTTCCCACATTTTTACCTTTGTCTCTGCCTATGCTTGTTCTGCTTCCACCTTGGTCCCCTCCTGCCCGTCTATACTCCTCTGCTGTTCCGCTGATTACCTTCTGGTTTCTGCTTTGGCTCACTGCTGCTGTTCACTCAGCCCTTGCTAAGCTGGCCCATTCCAATTCGCTGCCTGTTTGCATCTCGGCGACCAGGTTTTATTTTTAGCCTTCATGCTTTTTCCCCATATCTTGGGGTCCCTCCTCCAGTCCACCAGAGTAGCGTTTCCGAGTTTTACTGGAAATCGCTCTGGCGGCTAGAGAGGAACGACCTTACATCTACAAGGAGAAGTTGTATTCAAAGAAAAAGAAGACGAAAGGAACTTCTAAGAAATCTCAGTGAGAGAACACTGATCCAAGGCTTACCGGTGAGGAGAAGGAGGAGGGATTATCTTCCCATAGTCAAGGTTTCGAGAGATTGCAATGCCTGGATAACTTGAACATGGAGCAATTACAAGAACTCATGACTGTGGTACAGTCCTTGTCCACTGAGGTACAAACACTCAAAGCCGAAAACGCAGCTTTACGGCAGATGTTCGATGGCAAGAGAGGCCATTATGACGGAACCCCCCTCAGGGGGCCTTACCTTTGGAAAGTTTGATGGAACTCCACAGAATCTCAAGGAATTCCTTGAAGCATGTACCATGTATTTCTTGTTTCGGAAGACCACGTTTACCACTGATAGGGCCAAGATCGGCTATATGGTCTCAAATACGTCTGGAAATGCCTTGGCCTGGGCAACCTCTTTGGTGATCTCTGCTAGCCCCATGGTAGCTTCCTATCCAGCCTTTGTTCATAGTCTAAAGACATTGTTCGTGAGACAATAACTTACATAAAATGCTTACTAATCCCTCTTCGATATCAGACAAGGAAATCAAGATATACTCTCGTACGTCTCAAGGTTCAAGAAGTTGGCTGCCGAGGCAGGGTGGCCAGACACTGCTCAGTTTACCATATTCAGGAGAGGGCTAGCAGATGACATTAAGGATGAATTGGCCCGCATCCCTGGGCCAGATACGTTGGCAGATCTAATATCCTTGGTTCTCCAGATAGAGTTCCAACAACATGAACGCCAGGAGGAAAGGCGAAGATAAAAAGGGAGACTCTACTCCCAAACCAGTCACACACTTTATGTCCAAGGATGCATCTCCGTCTGAAGAACCAATGCAGGTGGGTTCCACCAGAGGTCTACTTACAACAGTTGAAAGGCAATGAAGGAGAGACATGGGCTTGTGCATGTATTGTGCATCCCAGGGACATCTGCTTCGTGATTGCCCAGAATTCCCCCCTAGGAAGCCGGGAAACTCCAGACCCTGGTCATAGAAGGGATTCTTGACCGGGGAATTAAGAAAGATCCCTCCAAGGCAGACTATCAGGGCCCCACTGAGGCCGAAGACTAGTTGATGGTTTTGGACGTCCAGTTACAGGATGAAACCGGATTCTCTATAGATACATTGGCTCTCAATGACTGCGGGGCCAGTGGAATGTTCATGGGTATTCGGTGGGCAGAAAGACATCACATCCAGCTGGAAGAGCGAACCATAAACCAACTGGTGGAAGGCGTGGGTGGACAACCCTTGAGTTCTGGACCCATTACCAAAAAGACCAGGAAGGTGCAGATGCTTATAACGACTCATAAGGAATGGCTTACCTTTGACAACATTCGGGCTGCTCATTTCCCACTTATCCTAGGTATCCCATGGTTGCACAGACACAATACGCACAACAATTGGAAGGAAAACCTGGTAACGTTCTTATCTGAGTTCTGTAGAGATCGTGGTTATCCAAATAGCGCACCTTCTTTGGCTAGAGTGGCACAGACGGAAGGACCACTTAATCTCCCTCCAACCATTCAAGAAGTATCACTCCTCCCGACAAAGGATCAACATTTCTCCCAGGTGAGCTGCCTCCACATCGACCCGTTGACTGCTCCATTGACATTTTTCCCAATGCCATCATTCCTTTCGGGAGGATTTTCTCACTATCCGACCCTGAAAAGAAGACCATACGTCAATATCTCAATGACATTGTCGCCAAGGGCCTCATAAGGGAATCCAGATCACCTGCAGGGGCTTTGTTATTTTTCATACCTAAGAGAGACTGTAGCGACTTGAGACCATATATCGATTATCGAGGCCTGAACTGGGTGACCATCCAAGACCGATATCCAATGCCCTTGAAAAAGAATGTCTTGGAAGCTGTCCAGGGAGCTATATTGTTTACTAACCTCGATCTAAGAGGAGCTTATCTGCTCCGAGTGAAGGAAGGGGACCAGTGGAAGACTGCCTTTAGTACTCCCTTTGGACTATTTGAGTACCAGGTGATGCCCTTTGGACTGCTGTACGCTACAGCTATTTTTCAACTGTTTATGGACCATATGTTTTCTGAGTCCTGTTTCAGCATGTCATCATATATCTGTATGACAAACTGATCCGCTGGAACATCATGAACACCTCTCTGAAGTTTTACATCGACTTCAAGACAACCAGCTGTTAGCTAAACCAGAGAAATTCTGTTTGAGGTGCAGTCCGTGCCTCATATAGGATACATTTTCTCTCACCAAGGTATACAGATGGTTCCCCACAAGGGGATGGCTATCACTTCCTGCCTACTCCCAAATCTATAAAAGACATACAACGATTCCTAGGGGTGGCAAGTTTCTATCGCAGAATTATACACGATTTCTCCAAGCTAGTAATACCCATTTCCCACCTGTTGAAGAATGCAGTCCCTTTTCTTTGGAATGACACTGCCGAGGATGCCTTTTTGACTCTTAAACAGAGGCTCTGTTCGGCACCCATCCTTATACAACCTGTCCAGACTAGACCTTTCATCATAGAGACTGGCGCCTCACATGGAGCCATCGGTGCAGTGCTCAAACAAGAAGGGAATGATATAGAAGAATATCCTGTGGCATTCTACTCACGGACTCCAACCCCTAACGAACGGAACTACTCTGTGATCGAGAAGGCGTTACTAGCCATTTGTGCAGCCTGTTTAAAGTGGATACATCTACTGCTCGGGTTCGAACATCCTTTTGAGGTCCGCACAGATCATAAGAACTTGCAAGTATTACAACAACTGAAATGTAATAACAGCAGACAGGCTCGATGGGCTTATTTCTTCTACAAGTACGACTGCCACATCACTAACTTGCATGGAATTCGGTAGTGGCTGATGCTCTGGCCTCGCATACCACAGCAGGAGAAGAAGATGGATTGGAGAAGAAGGAACGGATTCTCCAAAATAAGACGGTGATCCATCTCATCCAACCCTTTCTTGACAACGTCAAATCTTTGTATCAACAGTTCCTGGTAACCGTTTCACCAAAGGTTAGGAATCTTGTCCACCAAAAGGAAAGATATCTTTTTTACAAGAGACATCTGGTAGTTGCTTTTATAGATTTACAGAAAAAGGTCCTTGCCTTAAGTCATGATATACCCACTGGCGGGCATCGGGGGTCACATCCACTCTGGAACTCCTCTCACGCTCTTTCTGGTGGCCCACGATGAGGACTGATGTTCAGATTTAAGTCTCCTCATGCCCAGTCTGTGCCAAAAACAAGTACAGCTTCAGAAAACCAGTTGGCAAACTCACTCAATCCCCAGTTCCCACCGGTCCATGGACACAAATCTCTACTAATTTTGGGGCAGATTTGCCTCCTTCGAGGGGTTATACAGCCATCATGGTCACGGTGGATTCATTTAAAAAGACTGTACATTTTTCACCCTTACCTGGGGTACCCACTGCCCCGGGGATGGCTAGGGTTTTCCGGGACATCTTTCTTTTGTTTACATGGACTGCGCCATCCATAACTACTGACAGAGGCTCACAACACACCTCTCACTTTTTGGCAACCTTGTGAAGATTACTGGGGATTGAAAGATCCCTGTCCTCTGGATACCACTTGCAAGCAAATGGGCAGATGGAACGGGTTAACCTCACTATGGAACAGAACCCATACACAGGATAACTGGTCTGAGATGCTAGCTGTAGCCGAGTTTGCATATAACAACTTCTGGCATACGGCTATTAGAATGAGTCCTTATTTTTGTTCTTCAGGTATCCATCCTCAAGTTCTACCTACCTCCGTGCTCCCTTTGATCAACTTGCCATCTCTTGATGTCTTGAGGAAACAAATCCCTGACAACCACTAAACCGCAAAGGATAGCCTACATTAGGCCAAAGAAAGATACAAACACTATGCTGATGCTCATCACGAGGAAAACCCCAAGTGGAAGATCGGACGACCAGGTCTGGTTGTCCACCAAATACTTACCACGCTAGATTCGCCAGATCTTTCCAAAGACCTGGAAACGCATCCATCCGATCTTTCACTCTTCTTTGTTGAAGTCTTACCACCCAGATCCCTACAATCGTTCTTACTCCGATGACGCTACTCTGCTATCTAAGGGAGTGTACACTCGGAGGTAAACGAAGTCAACCAGTTGTGTAATTCACAATTTTTCAGAGGAACCCTGCAATATCTTGTGCAGTGGACGGGTTATACTTCCCAAGAACGCACTTGGGAGCCAGCCTCCCATATTCATGCCCCACTCCTTCTCTGCCGTTTCCATAGAAGCAATCCATGGAAGGGGTCATACTGTCACGACCACCCGTTGATCCTTCTGGCAAAGATGGAGGAGGCAGCACTGCCCATCACGTTCATGCCGCACTTTGATTGCCGGTTTAGTTGTTGCATTCAAGATGGCGTCCCACGCTGCTATAGTCGCAACGCGAGTGAGGCTCGCTGCGTTGCAACCCTCTAGGTTTTCTCTCTGGGTAAGACGCTGTTATTTTTCCACTACGGCTCCCTTTCCCCTCTCCCTCATTTTTACCTTTGTCTCTGCCTACGCTTGTTTCACTTCCTCTTTGGTCCCCTCCTGGCCATCTATCCTCCTCTGCTGTTCAGCCGATTACATTCTGCTTTCGGCTTCGGCTCACAGCTGCTGCTGCTGTTGTTCACTCAGCCCTTGCTAAGCTGGCCCGTTCCAATTCACTGCCTGTTTGCATCTCGGTTACCAGGTTTTTTTTAGCCTTCAGAGTTTTTCTCTGCATCTTGGGGCCGCTCCTCCCGTCCGTCAGAGTAGCATTTCTGAGTCTTACCGGAAATCGCTCTGGCGGGTGGAGAGGAACTACCTTACTTCTACAAGGAGAAGTTGCATTCAATGTAAAAGAAGACGAAAGGAACTTCTAAGAAATCTCCACGAGAGAACACTGAACCAAGGCTATAGCCGAGGTTTTGAGAGAAGCTCCCCCTTCTGGTATCCTATACAACTAGCATTGGAGGAAGTTAACACGGTCCTATAACAACAACAAGGTTACTGCTGATTTCCTTTAGAACTGGCAGCATACCACTAGAAGAAACTTACACATTGCTCTCGTCCTTTAACACTGAGAGGATGTGCACAAAGCTAGACTCTTAGAAAACCTGCAGGGCACACATGGGTGTCTATCTACAGAATTGACAGTGCCCTTTTGAAGTAACCTCACACTTCCGGATGTCCAGACTGCTGAGAGTAGTGGAAGATCACACTTCTAGGGTCCAACAGCATAGATATGGCACTGCTGGTGTCTAGTACAACTGGCAGGGTACCTCTTATGGAAAATTACACAGCTAGAGTCCAGTTATCCTGACCAGAAACTGCTAGGGGAAGTACACCTAGCTGTGCTTACAATAGTAGATGAACCAAAAGCACCAGCATTGTGAGACCTCCCAGCCAGTTAGGATGCTCGGGCAGGTGGGCTATACCTCATGCTATTGCCCAAATCCCAAACCTCCTGAGAAGCAGGGGGCTGCCATTTTCAATCCCGTGGTGTAAGCCCTTGCATGCCTGTATCCCCTACTCCAGCCCCCACTCAATCACATCCACTTCTGCACCCCAAAACGGGCCCCACTTACCTTTGGTGTATCATCCCTTATGAGCTGCTCAAATGGTCGCTGTCCCTCCTCTTCCCCTCCTTGCCATTGGCTGCCATGGAAAGAGAGAAGGAACTACACATAGTTCTCTTCTCCCTATGTCCATGGTGGCCATTTTCTTTTGTGTTTTTTCAAGTTGAGAAACGTGAAACATACCATTTCTCAGCTATAAGAAAAACCTTGTAGCACCTGAAAAGAATGTTGGGGTGCTAAGTGTCATAAACCTCTTTGTGGGCAGGCATTATCATTCAGGCAAACCCCCGAGGCCCACGTGAAGGCCCTTGCTTCACTCAGGCTTGTAACCTGAAGTAGTAAAGACTAAACAACAACTAAGGAACTACATACTCTTTCTATTTTGCCTTCTCATGAGTCATCATGCACATCTCATGTTATGCATGATGTGAAAGATTGTGCACTTCCACAAACAGAGTAAACTAGTTTTACGTCTTAAGCAAGCACACATCATGGAGATGGAAAACGGTATTTACCTAGTTATTCAAGTTACGGTTTGCTGTTTAGGAAAAGGGCAAAGATAAAGAAACAAAAGTAGGAGCACAGTGAAGTTTCTGGCTTTGAGATGCAAATGTGAAAACTGGATCCATCACAGCACTAATCAACACAAATGAACACTAATTTAGAAGAGAACATGGTCAACCACACATATGTTGCCCACTGAGTACTGCAACAGTCTTTAACATTATCACTGCACTGGTCTGAAGAAACAGATGTGTTAAAAGACATAATAGCTGATATTGCGTGAGATCCCGCTTACGTGAGGCGGGATGCGTATGCTGCCAGTTCTAAAGGACATATTTAAATCCAAATTTGAGGTCTGGAAAGTTGTAGTACCAGCTATTGAAGGGAATTAAATTATACAGATAAAAATAAGGATGGATGCTGAAAACGACTTGCAACATAGTTCTGGTTTATAGACCTCGTATCCCTATGCCTGAATTTCCGATGCATTGTTGTAATATCCTTCTACCCAGTCTCAAACTGAATACTAAGGCAATCATCCTAAGAGACTTTAATTTCTGGTTAGGCAATAGCTCTGATCCTATAGCCAATATTTTAGAGGACTTACTAGGCAATTTGGTTGTTCAGCAACTGATAAAGTCTCCAACGAACACAATGGGAAATACCTTAGACTGGGTAGCTCTACATAATGTTAAAACAACAGACTTGGGGGTCCTGGCCTGTCCGTGGGTGAACCACTCTTTTGTACACTTAACAGTAGCCTGTGAAAAGGCTGTCGGGACCAAAACTATAAAAAAAGATGACTACAATCTCTAGGAATCTGAAGAAACGAACTACACAAGCTTTGGAGCCTTGGCTACTGCTTATGATTAATAAAATCAATGAAATTTAGTTGGTCGATGACATTGTTAATGTTTATGCACAGGCCGTTAAGGCAGCCGCTGACACTTTGACACGCCTCAGGACCAAATATGTAGCTGTGAGAAAAGGCAAGGTTTGGTTTTCCCCAGATCTTCAGAAACTCAGTGAAGAAAACTAAGTGCTTTTATGCCTGTAAATCCTCGCACGGCGCGTACGATAAAGAGCTCTATAAGGTGGCAGCTAAAGAGTTTAAATTAGCAGTTTTTGCAGCTAAAAAAAGTATGTTTGAGAATGGGATTGTGAATGCACATTCTGAATGTAAATAACTTTTTAAGATATTGAGCGAATTGGAAGATCCTTGTGAGAACAAATCCGAGATCCTTATCAAAGATGCTGCTTAGCGTACATTGATTCAGGAAGCTATGCTAGGGAAGCTCGATCGGATAAAAAGGAATATTGAGGTCAATAAGGAGATCACTGGACCTGTAGTTAGTGGTCTAGATGGGTCAGTACAAAGTGTGGAAGACCACTAGTTTAATTTTAAACATGTGACAGAATCTGAACTGGCAGTGATTATTGCTAATCTCAAGCCGACCGGTTGTAAAGGGGAAGAATGGTAATTAAGGCTTGTGCTCCCATTCTCATAAGCACTCTCTGTAAATTTGTTAATGCCTCTTTCACAGAAAATCAAGTGGCAGCAGTTCTCAAGAATGGGTGGATCACCCAAAAAAGCCAGATGTATGTACCACCACACCAGCAAACTACAGGCCTATTACTAATACGCTGTTCCTTTTAAAATATTTAGATTGAGTGGCATGCATTGAAATTATAGCATATCTGAATGAACATGTGATTTTAAACAAATCGCAATCAGGTTTTAGGCAAGTTGTTAGAACTGATATAATATTGTTTCGTCCTCATTGTATATGTTGGCCTATGCCCAGTCGCTTTGCGAGGAAATCCGTATTACAAGGTCGTGACCTTAAGTGAATCAAGCCTCCATTTTAGGTTAGAGCCGCCATTTTAGTTTATTGTACAAAGTCACCCTGTGGCCTAAAATGGCCGTCTTGTGTTCTCTTGTTCTTGCTTTAACCTCTTCAACCTCTGGAGGAGAGTTAATGTCCAACCTGCCTTCAGGCTACATGTTAGGGTCATGTAGACCTTGTCCTTTGTTGACCTCGGGATCAGGGGATTACTTGAATTAGCGATGTTAACCTACAAGTATACAAGAATAATAACGCTATCCAAATACGACATGCGAAACATTTGTTTGATCTGTATTAAAGCAATGTGTAAAGAGTGTAACGTTAAACTTAGAGAATAATAATGTTTGTTAGTAAATATATTAAAAAGTAAACCGCATGCACGAGATATGTAAACTACGAACGAACCTGGCGTGACCCTAGCCCAGTACATGATTAACTTGAAAGAGGCTGGACATAGTTATAACGAAAATGTATAAATACGCCGATGTCCAGTTAGCAAATCCTGTTCACTGCTCACATTGAACCCTGCTGGTGGTCTCTATGATGTATTGACGGCCAAATAGCTATTTGTGTACTTAGTTTTGTAACTGTTCAGTTTTGTAATAAAGATTCTGGGACTCTTTACACGCCCGTGTCGGTGTATTTCTCTTTGCATGGTGTAAAAGCCTTAATATTGTATTTTCTGATTCCACAGATGGCGCCCGAATAGGGACCCTCAAGATCGACTTCATCTCGTTGAAGGTTGGCTCGGCTATCGGACCGGGATCGGACGGTGCCAACTGAAACGGCCCCTCTGGACGAGAAGTGAATTCCTTTGACAGTACTGCACAATACGATCCCTGAACGGTGAGCTGTAGCCCAAGACGACGTCTTGACGAGGGTCCATATATCGAGGTGGGTAAATTTGCCGAAATCACCAGACCTGTGGGACCTTAGCATTGTCCTTAGTAACCCGATCGGGCCACCCAATCCTTTGGTCAGGTGAATCGTGACCCGATTCTTAATTTAACCCTGACCATTTGAATTTGGCGCATTGTACTCGCGAGCACAATTATTTGACCAGGTAACACCAGAACTTTGATATGCCTGGGAAATTGTCTGCCTGCTTTAGGGCATTATTCCGCAGTGACAGACAATCTTTGGAAGATGGCCGTCCCGCACCACAGGAGGGGTCGCCAGCATGTACTATGTGATGTAAGAAAGGCTTTGGTAATATAGCATTTAATGACATTTGGCACAGACAGACCAGACATAATTCTAATCTTCGGTGGCCAACCAATAGTAGTTTTGAAATCCCTCGTATAGAATATCTAGAGTCTGTATTAGTAAAGAAAAAGGCTAGACCTGCAGCATTTCACACATTGCATAGTTGGAAAACAGAAGCTTTGCAGCAACAAAAGAGTAGAGAGAAACATATGCCTAGAAATAGGACAAGTATCGAAAAGGCACGGTTATATGATAAAAATAAACAATTGGAATCAGTTAGGAACACGGACAGGGCGTTTCAATTAGGCATTCAGAAAATTTACCCTTCAAAAGATTTTCATACGTCGGATGAATTGATTAATAAACTTTTGCATGAACGAAGGCCTGGTGCCTCCGCGCCACCTCCGTACGTCCCTCCTCCTGACGCTTTGCCCCTTCCCGTTTTTATTCCTCCTCCTATAGTTCCTCAGGTCCTCCCTGCTGTTCTTCCTGTTGTTCTTCCAGCCGTCGCTCCTTTGCCTGCTGCTTGCCTCCACCTGTTGATATTCAGAATGTGCCTACTCTTCCTCTTCCAAGTGATTCTGCATCGCTTGTAGTAGACCAGGGAGCGAGACCAAGGGTTGTGACTCGTAATACTGTGTCCCCAGAAAAAAAGTATGAATTGATCGCTTGGGCTAAACATTGTATGGAGAAGGGTGAACAAGCTGATGTATTTTCCACACTCGAAAATTTAAAAGGTATTCCTGAGAAAAATGTTTTTATTGAAGGATTAGAGACTCATTTGAGTATAATGTGGAATAGATTAAACGATGTAGATTTCCCACAAGGGTTACGTGATTTTAACGCCTTAGCGTTGTCCAGAGATACTGCGGAGAAGGTATATGAGCATGTTGAGAGGATTTTTGTGTATAGGAAGGAGTTGGAAGAGTTACAGAATGAGGAAGCAGAAGGTGATAGTTTAGGCTCTATGTACTTACAGAAACGGTTTTCTCCTCGCTGTGAATTAAAAGGTGAGGAAGCACGAATTTGTACAAAGGATGCGATAAGATGGATTTCGGATATGTCGATAACTCCAGATGAAGTATATGACACATATAGTCAGTATACATTAGAAATGCAAAAGAAGGTGATACAGGCTATGGTAGAATATCTGCAGAATGAGTGTGTAAAAAGATGATTTGTTGTCCCGCAGAATTGTTGAGTGTTTATAAGAGAGCCTTTTCGATTGATACTTCTTCGACTGCCTTAGCGCTTTATTTGGCTCTGTTGCTTAGTAAGCGTTCGGAGCTGCCTACTTCTCAGCTGCCTATGAGAGAGGTCCCTCCGACATTTGTCCCGAAAGTTGAGATCGCGGCCGATGCTGCACGAGGAATACTCGCGGTGGACATCCCTGCACATTACGTATCGCAGTTTGTTCACGTCCCGTTTTCAAGACAGGAAGTGAACACCATAAAGCAATCTACTCCCGATGTAAGAAAGAATCCGACCGGGTTCTATAAAGAAATAGAGTCGGTCTTACAGTCGTCGGGATTCACCTTAAGTGATATTGATTTATTATTTCCCGTACTCCTGCCAGTTGATTTATGGAAACAGATTAGGACTGTAGATGATGTACCTGGGTTAGGAGATACATGGGATAACATGGTTAGGCTAGATAGAGAAAGACCAGCTGGTGAGCGACCGCCTCAAGTGATATTAACCTTGCCTGATAGGATTATTGTAAAATTGAAAACTATAGTTCCTGAAAAAAGAATCATTTGGGACAAGCTTATGGCCTGTGTACAAGGAAAGTCTGAGGGTTCTACCGATTTCTTCAATCGGTTTGAACAGGTATTTTCAGATTTCAGTGGACAAGACTTAGGCACAGAGTCAGGGAAAAGGGTGTTTGTCGACAAATTTGTACGTGGACTGCTACCTGACATCCAGTTACAGATTATGTCTTCCGAAAGCGCTTGGCAGGCGAAGTCTCAATCAGAAATACTGCATATGGCTCAGTACTATGAAAATCGTGTGAATAATGAAAAGGAAAAACTTGAGAAAAAAAAGGGTGACGTGAAAACAAAAGTCCTATTACAACAGATTGTTAGAAACCCTTAATCAATTTAGAGGTCAGTACATTCCACAGGGAAGCACGCCCCTGGCTCCGGTCACCATTAACCAGTGTGCCTATTGTCGACAGGAAGGCCACTGGCGCGCACAAAGTCCGACCTTGCAGCAAATGTCATTTGGGAACATGGGTAGACGATCCAGAGGTCGCCCAGGTGCAGGGGGCCCTGGCAGAGGTCAGTTTGCACCAGAATCACAGCAACCTCCTTCACAAGGTAAGCAAGTTTCGAATGTGGATAAAAGAAACATTTTTGATCACCCTTCTGCCGCGTACCTCTCTGAAGAGCTTCCTTTTGACAATATTCTGTTCCGCTAGGATTCCCCGAGGCAGGATTTGGAACCGACACCTATTCCCGTTCATTAGAAAGGCCCCTACGTTGAGATGGCGGTGGGAAATAGGAAGCATTTGTTTTTAGTAGATACGGGAGCACAGAAATGTTCCATTGACCATTCACGGGTTCCAAATATTCTCCTGTCAGGGGAGTCCAACGTTTCCGTAGGGTTTTCAAGCACACCTGTAGTTTGTCCGGTCTCTTTGCCGGTACCGATAACGCTGGGTCCTTTCACGGAGCAGTGTCCATTTCTACTTACCACAAACTGTGGCGAGAACTTGCTGGGGTTAAATTTGTTGAAGGAATTGCATGCAGTAATACATTGTTCTCCGGACGGAGTTCGGTTAACAATTTCACCTCAGCAATCACTCGCCTCTCAGTTTTTGACTCGACCTTTACCACCAGAATTCAGTAATGTTCCGGAATGCTTATGGGCAATTGATGATAATGATGTGGGCATTCTTCAAATTGAACCTGTTAAAATTATTCTGAAACATGGAGTAAAATTGCCTCGCATCCCGCAGTATAAGATCTCAGTTGAAGGCGAACAGGCTTTGAAATGTATAGTCTCTGATTTTGTACATTGTGGAGTAATTGAGGAAATTACGGGTAGCTTGTGTAACAGCCCCATTTTGCCAGTATACAAAAAAGGTGATAATGCGATTCCCTTTCGGTTTATAATTGATTTACGTGCTATTAACAAAATTGTGGCTCCTCGATTTCCTATTGTACCTGATGTTACAACGATACTAACCATGATTCCGGCTTCTGCCACTCATTTTAGCGTTGTTGACCTCAAAAACGCGTTTTTCAGTATTCCCATACACAAGGATAGCAGGTATTTGTTCGCGTTTACCCTAGGTGGACGCTCGTTCACATTCACCCGTGCACCACAAGGGTACACTGAGAGTCAAAGTATTTATAGTAGGGCATTAAAAGAGCAGCTCGATACTCTCGAGTTGCCTACTACTTGCACGTTACTACAGTATGTAGATGATCTTCTCTTGGCTGCGGATTCTGCGAGTGCCTGTAAAGAAGGCACCGTGTTGTTGCTTTGTCATGTAGCGAAACATGGCCACAAAGTTTCACTCAAAAAATTCCAATATTGTTGTCAGGAGGTCGGCTATTTAGGCTATCTCCTGTCAAAGGAGGCAAGACGGTTGACACCTGAACGAATAAAGACTATTTCTGGCATGTCTGTCCCAAATACGCAGAAGGAAGTTAGAGCCCTGATAGGTATGGCTTCTTACTGTAGATTTTGGATCCCTAACTTTTCGTTAACGATTAAACCAATGCTGGCTTTGACAAAGAAGGGCATTTCTTTGCCATTGCCATGGACTTTGGAACACCAGACAGCATTTGATTTGCACAAATCCGTGATGTGTTCAGCGCCGGTTTTAGGAACTCCGAATTATGACAAGGCCTTTGTGTTGTATGTGCATGAACGTGATGGATGTGCTTTGGCTGTGTTAATGCAGGAACATGGAGGGAAGAATAGGCCGTGCGGCTATTTCTCATCCGCCCTTGATCCTGTTGCATGCACTTTGCCGAGATGTTTGAGAGCTGTTGCTTTTGCTGCTGCGTCTGTAAAACAGAGTGAGGGAATGGTCCTGGGTCATGCGTTAACCCTAGTGGTACCTCACTCTGTAGATATTTTATTGAATAGAACTCAAACGCAACACCTCACTTCCGCACCATTGACAAGATATGAACTGATCTTGTTTGCTCCCCACATCCAAATTCAGAGGTGTTGTGTATTAAATCCGGCTGAACTTTTACCTGTCCCGCAAGATACTGTTGATGGTGACGAAACGTGACACGATTGCCTTTATGCGACAGAACAAGAGACTAAAGGTAGAATCGATCTGAAAGACACGCCTTTGAATAGCCCACAAGGAGAGCTATTTTATGATGGCTCTTGTTTTAAACTTCCGAAATGGTACATCCACGGCTGCTTATGCCGTCACTACTTTAAGCACGATTGTGGAAACCAAAAGAATTATTCATAATTCCGCGCAGGCCACAGAAATTATAGCGTTAACTCGAGCTTGTGAACTTTCTGAAGGGTTTACAGTAAATATATATACTGATAGTCAGTATGCTTTTGGGGTGGTTCACAACTTCGGTAGACTTTGGAAAGAACAAGGTTTCTTGACCTCGCATGGCACGAAAATCCAGCATGGCACTTTAATAGTGCGATTACTTTCAGCGCTCGCACTCCCTGTTCAGTTAGCCATTATAAAATGTGCAGCACATCGAAAAGTTACAGATGATATAGGAAAAGGGAATGCTTTCGCTGATCAGATAGCTAAACAAACTGCCACTGATTTTAGTTCAGAAATGTATGCTGTAAGAGAAACTGTAAATATTTGCACTTTTGGTGAAAGTATCGATTCTGTAAAAGACATTAAAGCAGATGCTACTATAGAGGAAACTAAGCGATGGGTCGAGGGTGCAGGAAGACTGGATGATGATGATGTGTATTGGGTGGACAATGTTGATGGAAAATGGTTACTCCCTGATGCCTACATTACAATGATGGTTATTATGGCTCATGGTCCGACACATGTCTGTGCGCGTAAATTGACTAAAATGCTACACAGTGTATGGGCCAATGATAACATTTTCAAAACTGCGGAGCGCTTTGTCCAAGGGTGCATGGTCTGCTTGCAGCATAATGTAGGAAAAGGTACCTCGACTCCTAGAGGAAGTTTCGCTCCACCTTCTGTTCCGTTTGAGGTTATTCACTTTGATTTTATTGAAATGGAACGTTGCAATAATCTTAAATATGTGTTGGTTGTCATTTGTGCCTTTAGTAAGTGGGTTGAGGCCTTCCCTGTTAGAGATGCAACGGCCATAACCACAGCAAAAACTCTGTTGAAAGAGTTTTTTCCTAGGTTTGGGCTGCCGAGAGTCATCTGGCCGGATAATGGGCCACACTTTATGGCTGCTGTAATCCTACAAATATGCAAAGGATTACAGATTGATAAACGGTTCCATTCGGCCAGACATGCCCAAAGTGCCGGATTAGTGGAAAGGCATAACGGCATTATAAAGAACAAGCGCGCTAAGACGTGTGCTGGCACCAAGTTAAAATGGCCGGACACCTTACAGATTGTGTTGCTGTCGATGAGAACAACCCCTCAAACTAAGACTGGGCTCTCTCCCTTTGAGGTGGAGATGGGGATGCCTGCTAACATTTGGGGTATGCCAAAAAGTAGCTTGTTGCGGGACATGGAGAATGTGCTTCTTTCAGATTACTGTAACCAGTTGACTAAAAATCTGTTTTCAATTTATCACCAGGTGCGAGAGGCATTGCCTGTACGTTACGAGGGTCCTGGTCACAGTCTACGACCGGGGGACTGGATCCTCACGAAAGTTTTTGAGAGGTCGTCTTGCCTTGCACCTCGGTGGAGGGGTCCCTACCAAGTCCTGCTAGTCACCCAGACTGCTGTGCGGGTAGCGGGTTGTAAGAACTGGATCCACGCGACGGCCACCAAACGGATCCCGCAGCCCGTGCCATACGATACAGAAGACACAGCTGTAACCAATGTGCCCGAAACAGCAATAATCAACAAGAGAGTATCGGAGACCGTTCCAGAATTTGCAAGGCCAGACAAAATGGTCATCTTGTCTCTGCACTCTCCAACAGAGGTACTTCCGGATCAATCCTTTTCTGATCCCATTTTCGTTCACTCACCACCTCCAGTGGGAAGTGACGACGCTTTGCTTTCTGATCCTTCAGCACCAGAAATTGTGAAATATAATTTACGTCCAAGGAAATAGACGTACAGCACGGTCTGACTGTGCGATTGAGGAAATCATTTGAGGGCTTGCCTTTTGGCCCGACTGTACGGAAGGATTCTGTTGGCTAAGGGTTGTGGGAAAGACATTAAGAAGACGCGCGACTGGAGTCGCCAGCAAACAAACAATTGGTGTTTTTTCGATTGAAGACTACAATGCCTGCACCCGCTACCTCTCGTACCAAACTTTTAGATAAATATGTGACTAGCAGAGACAATGATCAAGCATGCAATGGGACCCCCAAAGTGTATTGTTGCTTTTTTGTAATAATAACTGGATTTTTAGTAACTGTTGGTTTTGGGTTATGGTATCTGGAGGAAGCATATCCGCTAGAGGACTTTTTACCTATTGAAAATGTATCTGTTATCCCCACTCCTTCCGTGCAATTGCATACTTTATCGCCTAGTGATTCTTCGCATAGACGGAACTATCAGAATAATACCCTTTTGTTAATCATGAATGCCACTCATGCAATTTTAAATAGAACCAATTGCTGGATCTGTTCACATCTTCCGCAACATGGGGATAAGTAGCTAGGTTGGTATATTCATCCTTTACCTTTGACAACTGCTTGTTATGCTTCTCTTAGAGCACTATTCTTTGGCCGATGGAATGACAGCATCTCAGGGAACTTTGATTGTACAAATTTGAATAGTTTTGAATAACGTGTTTTTATGCCCCTGGGATGCTCGCTTTTTGCAAATAAGAGTAAACCAAACGTTGCTTCTGTTAAACCCTCTGATAGATTGTCTCATCCTTTTCAGTCTTTGATCTCTTTCAAAATGGCTCCTATAGGCAATAAGAATGCCACGCCTCCATCTTATTCTGTTAATCATAGCCCCGGTTCAGTATCCGTCTGCATACAGAGGAATGGAACACGGTCAATGGGTAATTTTAGAAAATGCACCAATGTTGCGAATTTGACTAGCGAGAACAGACCTCTGTACGTAGGCGAACCTGTCTATTTTGTTTGCGGTAATGTGACATTTGCACAGGGATTGGCAAGGAACCTGTTATTTAGGGATTCTATTACCTGGGGTATTTATTGCCAGTACTGCAGAAATTTTGAAGACTCGTCCACGACGAGGTGTGAAAGGGGATTCTCCAGCGCAAACTCTAGGGTACATCATGAAATCCTTTGTGCCATTTTTTGGGCAAATTACAAATTCAGAAGATATCGGGGGACTAGCGAGAGTATTGGAGAGAACCATCAACCGGACCACTGACATACTCTATGATATGGCGTTAGAACAGAAAGCGATAAGATTAGTGGCTATTCAGAACCGGATGGCATTAGATTTCTTTCTGGCTGAGCATGGAGGAGTATGTAAATTAGTGGGGTCCGCTTGCTGCGTTTACGTACCAGACTCCTCTCCAACGATCTTTAGGGCTATCCTAAATCTACATGTTCTTAGTTCAGAAGTGCATGCTCCTGAGGGAAACTGGGAACTTAGTGCATGGTTTTGGGACCTCCTACGGTCGTGGGGATGGAAGTTGTTTTCGGCCCTGCTGATTATCTTGGGAAGTTTTCTATTCCTTTGTTGTATACAGTGTCTCCCTGGTATATGTTCAGTATTAGGGGGGTGTTGCGCGCATGCAACAAGTGTATTAGGGCATAAAATATACGCCCCAGATAAGGTTTCCAAGGAGTATGTGTCAATCTGCCTTCAGGCTACATGTTAGGGTCATGTAGACCTTGTCCTTTGTTGACCTCGGGATCAGGGGATTACTTGAATTAGCGATGTTAACCTACAAGTATACAAGAACAATAACGCTATCCAAATACGACATGCGAAACATTTGTTTGATCTGTATTAAAGCAATGTGTAAAGAGCGTAACGTTAAACCTGGAGAATAATAATGTTTCTTAGTAAATATATTAAAAAGTAAACCGCATGCACGAGATATGTAAATTAGGAACAAAGCTGGCATGACCCTAGCCCAGTACATGATTAACTTGAGAGGCTGGACATCGTTATAACAGAAATGTATAAATACGCCGATGTCCAGCTAGCAAATCCTGTTCACTGCTCACATTGAACCCTGCTGGTGGTCTCTGTGATGTATTGACGGCCAAATAGCTATTTGTGTGCTTACGTTTTGTAACTGTTCAGTTTTGTGATAAAGATTCTGGGAATCTTTACAAGCCTGTGTCGGTGTATTTCTCTTTGCATGGTGTAAAAGCCTTAATATTGTATTTTCTGATTCCACAGAGGGGCCTCATCACGAGTTTGGCTGTAACCCTTAAATCCGGCAGTAGCACTGTTACTGCCGGATTTAAGGGTCCGGCAAATCAGGGCTTCAGCGGATTTCTCCCCAGCTCTGAGCTGGGGGGAAATCCGCTGAAAATTTGCGCTCACACCGCCGGCGGGAAATCTGCCGGCGGTATGAGCGTGAAATTTCCCCATTGAGCCCAATGGTGAATGGGGCATTCCCGAATGGGCTCAATGGGGAATGGGGAATTCCAAATCCGCCAAACCCGTGAGCCGGCACTAATAGCGCTGGTGGGTTTGGCGGTAGGGCAGATAGTGCCAGCGCTATTAGCGCCGGCGTTACCGCCCAACTCGTGATGAGGCCCAAGGACATGGAACTGAAACGGCATTACTCGATTTGAAAACCATATTACTCCTGACTATGGATAAGGGGCAAACTGTTTTGCGCATGCTGTTGGACCTGTCTTTGATCTGGTTGACCACACATTGTTGGTCACCAGATTTAAAAAGTTGCTTATTTCTCTGACAAGGCTGCACTCTGGATTGGTTCATTCTTGAGCAATCAATGGTGTAGAGTATGCAGCAAGGAGGCAGAGGCCCAACCAGCACGCCTTGATTACGGCGTGCCCGAGGGGGCATGTTTATCCCCTTCACTATTTAGTATTTTTACAGTCTCCTTTTTAAATCTTTTAGAAGATAATAATATTGGCTACACTAATTATGCTGAGGACACGCAATGTGTCGTCCCCCTATCTGGGAATGGGGATTGAAAAGAAGTTGTTAATAAAGTTTACAGACATATTGAAACATGGATGGTTGGTAATGGTCTGAAAAAAAAACAGAGCTGATGGTGATCGACACTGAGAATAAAATACAGAGATTGAGCACAGATTATAAGCAATATGTTGTGGTTGGCTGTAGGATCGAGACAAAAAGAAAGTCAAAACGCTCAGGGACCATCGGACCAAATTCTTAACCTGCAAGCCCGAGTCAGTAGTTTAGTCTCTTCTATGGCTCATTACATTAAATTGTTGGTGCTACTACACCCCTATATCTCGCAAGTAAATTGCGAGACGGTGGGTAGGGCCATTGCGGGATCTAAAATTGATTATTGCAGTAGCCTACTGGTGGGCATAGTCAAATTAGATTGCATAAGCCTGCAAATCATACAAAACAGTGTGGTTAGGGTTATCACTGGCCTTAAATGAAGAGATCATGTTTCCGATGCTAGAAGTAGTTTGCATTGGTTGCCTACTGAGGCACGGCTACAATTTTGCTTATTATTGATGACCCACAAGTGCTTGATGTTAGGCAGAATCCTGTGCAGTGCCCTTAGCGACCACTGCACACAATTAAGATAACAAGTGGTAGTACAATTTCACCTTTGGTACAAGCCTGTACTACACAGAAAAAGTGGTAGCAATGGCTGAGCAGCCAGACTTATCTCAAGAGCAAATGAGCAGTAGTAGAGATTACACAAAGGACTACAGTTACTGTGACTCAAACAAACACTGACTCAAGGTTTCTGGTTAAAAAGTAAAAGTACATTTATTTTTAGACCATCTGTTCACAAAACACTTCACTTCTATTAAATTGAAACCACACTTCAAATATACTACACACAACCAATTCCCCTGGTGCAGAACAATTCAAGGTAAGTACCTTTGGATTTTGCAGACCGGTGTTGTGAAACAAAGATGTCACCGTGGGTTATTACGCGATCACTTTTTGACAGTAATGACAGTTCGGTCTTACGGAAGAAAGGCGTACCCACGAGAAGAAATGTTACCGTAGTCAAACACACTTAGCACATGAATTAACACAAGAGAATAGGGGATAAAAATCATAGGCAATACTTTTGTCAAGGCAGATAGAATCAGAAGGCACTTTCTAAAACATAGATAAAAGTCAATGGGACAGGGTCCTGTTGTCGAGGATCACAAGGTTAGAACAGTTCACAATTCAAGATTGCCAGGAATACTTGGATATTGTCACAAGATAAGCAAAAGTTATACGAGGGAAGGAAGACAAGGGCAAGCCTTGGGTGAGTAGAAGGGTTTCACCCCAATTCCTCGAAATCGGACACAGTACCTTATTCGTTTGAAGAAAAGCTGGTGCTACGGCAGTTGTTCCTGGTAGTTCCTGCAGACTCACGGTTCCTGGAGCTTCAGTCGTGGGGACAAGAAGGAGGACGTCTGCAGCGATCTGCACTACGCAGGGATGAAGCCAGCAGCAGCGAAGCAACAGTGAATAAAAGGTGCGCTCCTTTAAAACAGGAGAGGCTCTTCAGATGTCTATCCGGACCACTACAGCTGTGTGCAGCGATTTGGACCAAGAAGAGGGTCCATTGGCTGTGGAAAGTGAGCTGGTTGATCCCACCAGGCTCAAGGGAAGAAGACTCCGGACTGGATCTTCTCTTGTCGTTGAAGGGTAGATAGCTCAGGGCTTCACCGGGACTCGGGAGTTGCAGCAGCCGTCTTCTTCTCCGCTTCTCTTCGGTTCTTTGCAGTTCCAGTGGCGACTCTGACTTCCAGCCCAAGAGTCCTGCCTTTTATGCCAAAATCCCCCATTCACACAGCCTGGCTGTCAATCACTCAGCAGGGGGTTTGTCCGGCCCGGACAACCACCTTAGCCAATCGACACAAAGTGCGACGTGAGTCTCCAAGGAGAACCTGCGTAGGGGGTGACTAAACCCCTTCCTCACATTCAGCCCACCTAGACACCCGGATGCCAAAGGAGGGCTTCTGGACAGAAGCCCGCCAAAGGTCGGCGAACAAAGAAGGCAAAAATGGTTTGCCGCGCAAAGTAAAACACAAGAAGGATTTAAACAAAAAGAAATGGCGATTAAAACCCAACCAGAGCCAAAATAAGTATTTGGTCAAGCGGGTTTTAAGTTCGAGGCTAATACAATATCCTAAAACAGTACCACGTTTATATAGTATAATCGCGGTACAAAAGTTAGGGTAGATACCACTGCCACCAGCCAAGTCTTAGAGTTAAGAGAGCAAAATAAAGCTCAGAGAGGCACAGACAAAAAGGGATAGTAACTAACCCTTTTCTAATACTCCATGTAAGATGGGTGTACTGGGTCTGTAGTTTAAAGTGGCTATATACAGCAGTTAATGGCAACTTTACATGTTTCTGGGGGACAGTAGTCAGCCCCAGAAAAATGGAGTCAGTGGGAAGTCTCAAAGACAACCCTGTGTCACTGCACTGAAGGTGCTGTGTATCACACACAAAAAGTGGGGCTCATGGAGTGGTGTAGCTCCAGAGCCTAAGATCACACAAACAGTAGAAATACACATGGCAAAAAACATGTAAGAGTGGGAAAAAGGCTCACAATCTTACCAGGTGGAAAAAAAACTCCAGAAATCCAGCAAAGCTGCTGAGGGACTCACTAGGTGAGGGAAATTAGCCATATATGAGAATTCTCCCTAACACCTGATTAGCTCTAGCCCTCTGTACTCCAATAATACCAACCAGCTTGAAATACCGGCCTGTAAGCCGACCCAGGTCATTAAATGTGCTTTTTTCGGCTCCACCAAAGGCATGGAATGCGCTGACTCCTGACCTGAGAGCCCAGACATCGACTGCAATGTTTAGAAAAAAACTGAAGACCCTACTGTTTAGATAATGCTTTTGGTTATATTGTTTGAGGACTGTGATATCTCTGGTACCTATTGTACTGGTTCTGACTATTGTATTGTTTTGTCATCTGTTCTATTATGTTTTGCCCCTGTTACTAGTTTTTTTGTCTGCGCCCTTAAGCCTGTGGGTCACTGGTGCGCATTACAAATCGATTAAAGTAAATTAAAGTGTGAAAGGTTGGAGCTCGGGGACGGGCTGCCAATTACACAGGTTGGGCATTATATGCCAAGTGGGATAGCAGCATCATAGACTCCAGGGCTGGCCCTTTGATGCTTTAGGGCTACCTCCCTGTATGTGATCACTACGATTCCCCCATCCCTCTGAAGCCAAGGTGTGTCTCAACAGAGACATACCAATTAAAAAAACACGTATTAGCATAACCAAAGGTCCTGTAAGACATTCAACAACACCCCCCCCCCTCTTACAATCATCAGTGTAAACAGGGCTGGTCACTAGTGAGCCATATTCCCACAGCTCAAGTTCACCTGCAGGACGGTTAGCTCACTGCATTATGTGCTTGCTGCAGACTTCAGTGATCACAGAGTACATAACATGTTCAAGAAATTATTACAGAAAAAGGGTGCACATGTCTGTTACGAAACAAGTCAGCACCCCCTTCAATTATAACATGCTTAATCCGAGAAAGAGCTAAATTAGTTTTTCGTTTGTGTCAACACTGGTGCTATGAAACATGGCAAGAAGCACTATAGAAAAATGATTAAACAGGTATGTTAAATTTTACTATGACCTGTGCATTTGTACGTTGATTTAGAGCAACTTGTTAGAGGTAGAAAAATGTGTTTACCTAGTGACAAAGTCATTTTATCAATGGGTTTCGAATGCTTCGATTTTGTGGTACTGCTTTAGTGCATGTTACATGGCCCTGTCTCTTTAAGACAGGGCTCCGAGAGAAGGTCACGTGGTTGCGTGACGAGGGAAAGGGGAGGAGAGAGGAAAGGAAAGGCAGTTTCGTTTTGAAATAGAATAAAGAAAGACGTAGTTTGAAAACGCTGGTGTGCGTCCATCATTTAACACGGCCTTTGCGGCTTACAGTGCATAGGGGTGATCGTGGTGTGTGTGGAGAGGACTATTAAAAAAAACACACACACAGAATGGGCTGGCGTTCTATACTACGCAGCCTGCTGGTGGGCAGCCAGTCCAACCATGGTTGTAGGGAGCAAAGAGGGCATTTGCAACCCTCAGTCTTACGCCTATGCACGACTGTGCATTTCCTCCCTGTAGTGTAGGTACTGCATCATACTCATTGCTATGAGGTCACACGATTATCCTCTGTCCTCACCACGCCACACCCTCCCACCCGGCGCTGTGATACTACTGCAATGGTAGTTGCGACAGAAAAGGATTGCCCTGATTACTTACCGGTAATCTTCATTACTCCTAGTCCTACTCCTTCTTGTCACCTTACTGACCTCATGAGGCCCCTGTCTCTGACACAGGACCTTCTTTTATTCCTACTATCCCCTATAACTCCTCCCCTCCAACCACGTCACCCAGTTTACATAACCAAGCTGGAGCATGGGACCTTCCCCGCAGGGAAGGAGAGGAGGGTCCTCAGTATTGTGACGAGGAAGATTAGGACTTGGAGTAATGAAGATTACCGGTAAGTAATCCGAGCATTACCTCCACTCTTCCTCGTTCCAGTACTTACCGCATGCGGTATACCAAAGCAGCAATGGGGAAAAGGTCCCAATGAGGCGGAGGCAAAAACTGCAGAAAAACACCTACCTTTAAAAACTAAATTCACATCCCCACTGACAAAACTCCAACCCCGAAGGAAGCAACCCCCGTGTGGGAGGCATTCAACCTATAGTGGTTGATGAAAGTGCTTTAATCTGCCAATGTAGCAGCCCTACAAATCTCCTGTAGAGAAACCCCCCTTGCATTGGTTCAGGAAGCCGCCAAACACCTGGTGGGCCGCCCCTGAATGTGCGCAGGTACAGGCAGGCCAGAAACCACATAGGCCATGGAGACACAACACGGATCCACTGGCTAATGGAAACCACCGAGGCCTTACGTCCAGCACCAGCCGGGCCAAAAGTAATCAGCAGACTATCAGATTTGCGGAAAGAGGCAGTCCTAGCCAAATACTCCAACACTGCCCGCCGCACCTAAACAGTATGCCAAGCCACCTCCTCTGGTGTTTGTGGATCCTGAAAAAAGGCAGGGAGAACCAGATCCTGAGATGTGTGAAACCGAGACACAACTTTAGGGAGAAACTTCGGATCACACCTCAACACCACTGAGTCCGGCAGCACCCTCAGGAAAGGTGGGTAACATAATCGAATCCCAATCTCCCGTAGCCTACGGGCAGAACTGATGGCGATAAGAAAAGCAGTCTTCAGCGTAAGATGTTTGATGTCAATCTCAGAAATGGGCTCAAAGGGAGGCCCTTGAAGGAACTGTAAAACAAGAGAGAGATTCCAAGGGGGAATCCCTTTATAAGTACAAGGACAGGAAGAAGAACGAGCCCGGAGCAACTTCCCCACCAACACATCCCCATCCAGGTGACCATCAGAGTCTCCCAAGAGGAATTTTATGGAGGCCCATTGGGAGCAAATCATGGTAACCGGCAGGCCCTTGTGAAACCCCTGCTGGAGGAATTGGAGGATAGCAGGGAGGCCAGAATGCAGGGGAGGGATCCCAGACACCCCACACCAGTCCTGGAAATTTCCCCAATGCCTGCCATACGTCTTCAGAGTAGAGGGTCTGAGGGCATTCATAATCGTCTCGTCCACAGTACCTGAAAACCCCTGAGACATCAACCTAGCCTGTCCAATAGCCACACTGCCCATTGAATCCGTCGGACTCCCAACCTCAGATTCCCCTGAAGGGGACACAGCCACTTTGGAACCAGCCAAGGTTCCCGGGACTGATGCTCCACAGAGAGGGGAACCAACTCCAGCGGGGCCAGAACAGAACCACCAACAACAGTCACCCTGGACACTCTGATGCGCTGAACCACCCGGGGCAGAAGGGGGAGAGGTGGAAAAGCATAAAGGAGACCCAGAGGCCACTGTACTGAGAGGGCCTCCACTCCCAATCCCCCTCGGTCTGAAACCGAGAGCATCAGAGGGGAACCTTTGCCGAGGCTGTAGATGCAAACAGATCTAGAACAGGAGTCCCAAATCTAACACAGATCTCTGCAAAGACCTGGTCCGATAGAACAAGTTCTGCAGAGGAGGGAAACCGGCAGCTGAGAAGATACGCTAGAACATTGTCCACCACCCTGACATGTGAGGCAACCAGGGACATCAGATGCAATTCCCCCCAAGAACCTATAAGAGCAGCCAGAGCATTCAAGGAGCGGCAGGAACCCTCTTGGCGGTTGGCATATGCCAAAGCCGCTGTATTGTCCGCCCGGACCAAAACCGTCCGGCCTTCCAGAAACACCTTGAAGTACACCAGAGCCTGGAGAATGGCACACAACTCTCTCCAGTTGGATGACCGACAGCTCTCCTCTGGATCCCACAACCCTTGAGCCAAGTGACCCCCAATGTTGCCCCCCAACCTCTCCAGCTGGCATCAGTAGTAAGAGTGGTCACAGGAGGAAGGACCAGAGACACCCCTGCCCGAAGATTCCCTACCCAAAGATTCTGAACCCCCAACCACCACAGCAGAGAGCCCTTCAGTGCTGGGGACACTAGTATCAAAGCCTTGTAAGCTTGAGATGTCGAGAGCCAGTGGGAGAGAAGATAAGACACCAGAGGACATAAATGAAGACGGGCCCAAGGAACCAGAAACATGTAAGATGCCATGTGCCCCTGCAACTTGAGCATTAGGCGAGCCGAGACATACTGCCTCCTGAGAACCCTGCCCAGAACAGCCAGCAAGCGATGGACCCTCTCCTTGGACAAGAACATCCCCCCCATCCTGGTGCAAATCTGTGCCCCAATGAAAACCAGATCCTGAGAAGGCTCCAGCTGAGACTTCTGCCAGTTCACCTGGAATCCCCAGCCCTGCAATGCCTGGCAGACCAATTGGAGATGAGTCAGGACTGTCTGCCGGCAGGACGCCTTGATCAACCAATCGTCTATGTAGAGATGCATCTGAATGCCCCTCAGATACAAATGCGCCACCAGGGGATCCACCAGCTTGTTGAACACTCTGGGGGCTGATAGCAACCCGAATGGGAGCACTCTGAATTGAAAATGTCGGGATCCAACTGCAAACCGGAGGAACTTCATGTGCCCGGGGCAGAGAGCCACATGGTAATATGCATCCGGGAGATCCAGAGATGCCATCCAATCCCCCCTGTACAACATTGGGAGAATGTTCTGCAAAGTCTCCATTTTGAAATGTTCCTTCCGGACAAAGCAGTTCAGGGCCTTGAGGTCCAGAACTAGGCATTACTTCCCCGAAAGTTTGGGGACCAGGAACACCCGTGAGTAGAAACCCTGACCCCGAACAGGAAGAGGAACGGGAATGATGGCCGCCTTCAACAACAATTTGGAGAGAGCGGTTTCCATGGCCAAACTCTTGGTTCGTGACATGGGAACCACAGTCCGAACCATGCAACCCTGGACAGGAGGAGACAGGAAAAATACTTGATAACCCCTCTGAACTGTGTCCAGAACTCAGGAATCCGAGCACCGCTGGTCCCATACTGAAAAAAACTGCTGGAGATGCCCAGCTACCGGCATGTCCAAACCGTCAGCACTTCTGTACCGAACCAGGACGTGAGGAGCGTGGAGGATCCCGACCCCCCCCCCCACTTGCTCTCTGAAAAGAATGAGAGGAGGAGCCAGGGAAACCCCTGCCGGTCACAGCACCAGCACCAGAGGACGACTTCTTGACCGTCGAAGCAGGCTTGCGTTGTAATTTTTCAGCATGTTTGTCAGCCCTAAACACTTTATGTACTTTATCCTCCAGTGAATCCCCAAAATGTTTGAACCCATCAAAAGGAAGTTTCAGGGCAGCCGCTTTCTGGGAACCTTCCGTTTTCCATTCCTGCATATGCAAATGCCTCTGGGCCGACACACCAGCCCCCATGGCCATGGCCGAGCCACGCACCCCATCAAAAGCCAGATCGGACAAAAGTTCAACCTGTCTCTGCATTTCAGATAGCAAATGGGCACAATCAGAACCCCCATTGATAGCCTTTTTCAGTTTCCTGAACCCACTGAGCACAGTTTCAGCCGTGTAGGAACCGTAGATATTCGCCCTAAGGTCCAGATGTGCCCCTGCATGAACCTTCTTAAGGCTGGAATTCACCCTGCGGTCCACTGGGTCCCGGACAGCCGCCTCCTCGGCTGACATAGATGAGCGATCCCCCAGGCTGGCGAGGATATCGTCAACCTCAACCGGATCTTAGAGTAAAGTTTCGCCCCCCTTTCAATGGATAAAGGTTGGTCATAAAGCGGGGCATTGCATTCTTCTCTCGGTCTCGCCATTCTCGAAGGATTTTATCCCAGATATCAGATACCAATGGTAACCCCCTCCTAGGGGTATGCCTATACTGGCGAATAGAAGGGTCAGTCCGTCCACTGGTACCTGGGGCTCTGAAAACCCCATGCAGTCCGAAACTTAAGCATGCACCACCTCTCCGTGTCCAGATATATCCCTTCTGCATCAGCCGATGAGTAACAGGAAGAGGCTGAGGACTCAGTGCCAGAACAAGAAGAGGAAGAAAACAGGCGCCGGTGCTTGTGTACATGCACATGGCTGTGACTCCCTCCATGTTTAAGCAGCTTCTTCAACTCCTTTCTTGTCAGGGAAAAACATTTTGCCTTCTTCTTTCTTCTCCTGTACAACTCAGGTGAAGAGGAAGATGAAGAAGGGGACATGACAAGATGCCTGCGTTTTGCAGAATGTTTACCCATGGTGAGTATTCTGAAAACAGCGACGTAAGGGAGCTTGTTTCCCCACTGCAGTCCTTTGTTCTGTGGGATCAAAGACAACAAACAGAATGCCATCAACCGCCATTTAAAACGAGGCCAGAAGCTATAACCAATAGGGAAACCCAAAAAATAATTCCCCTAGGTAACGCTGTTCCTTACCACCGGAGGCAGAAACTACCTTCCTCCGGAGCAATATCGGGTAAAATCTACAAAGGAGCTAGATGCCGCCTGGGAACGCTCTGCCCCACCAGCAGGACAAGCAGGAAAGAAAACATTCACTTTTGCACATGTTACTGGTGGACCCATTCTCTACCTGTAGAGCCAGTGGGCTCCCCACCATTCCCCCAGCTCCTTACCTCACCGCGGGCCCGCTGGACCCGGGCCGTGATGCCCCGCTCCAGCCTACAGCCCAGCAAAAGACTGGGCAACGCAATCCTGCTCAACCGGGCCCTGAGCCCCACATGCAGCTGGGTAGCACTGCCGCACCTGATGGAGCCAAAGGCCCCGCCACACAGCCCAACCAGGGGGCCAGCAATCGTCGTTCCCCGGCGCCCCGCACCGGGAAAAAAGTCCAACCAGCGGAAAGGAAAAATTAAACTGGGTGACGTGGTTGGAGGGGAGGAGTTATAGGTGATAGTGGAAATAAAAGAAGATCCTGTCTCGGAGGCAAGGGCCTCATGAGGTCAGTACTGTGACGAGGAAGAGTGTACGTGGAAGTAATACAAGCTAAGCCCATCTGCATTTTTTAAATAAAAGTCTACGACCTTTACACAAACATTATCCATTCCGTTCAGGAGATGCTAGTCAAGTCAGGGGTTTAACTTTGCAGTCTGGAACTTGTAGTCCTTTATTTCCACATAATACATTTAGGACTATAAGTCTAAGAATGTTAAAACCAGGACTGGACTAGTATCTCCTGAATGGAATGGATAATGTTGGCATATATGTTTACAAGTCAGCACATAATATTTCTCTTTGGCAACATGTCAGATGAAAGGAATCTATTTATTCTTGCAACATATAATCGGTACTAACCCTGGGTATTAACCCTGGCGTATTGGCTGTGGACATCTTGTGGCCAGTGCTTTAAGTGGGATTGGAAATCAAGGAGGGGCTCTAGTGAGGGGGTGTAGCCTAAGGACACGCCTCCTAGCGATACCACCCCCCCCCCCATTAAGGGGGTGGGCGCCTGGTAAAAAAGGTGGAACTGGGGCACAATGGCATTATTACCGTTGATGCATCCAGCCCCTCCTTTTAAACAAAAGAAGGGGCTTGGCGCACCAAATGGTGTGAAACCAGTGTGTCCAAGCTTGCAAGCAACAGGCAGGCCCTTTCATTCAAGGAGCCCGCTTTAGCCACAGGCTCCTTGAATGAAAGGTCTGCCTGCTGCTGGGGTCTTTGTACTTGAAACAGGAGGAGGGCTGGTGGGCCCAGTCTCTCATTTTGTTCCAGAGTCACTAGTCATCACCCAGCATGAAGCCTCGGCTTTATGCTGGGTGATAACTAGTTACTCAGAAACAAAAGGAAAGCTGGCCAGCCCAGCCCTCCTCCTGTTTCGAGTACATAGAAATCAGGCAGCCCGCACTGCATGGTTACACCTACTGCTTGCAGGTGTCAGTACTTCGGTTTAGAAAAAAGAAAAGGCGATTCCTTTTCTTTTTTCTAAACCAAAGTGCTGACCCCTGCAAGCAGCTCGTGTAACTGTGCAGCCTCTACAAGGGCTGCCTGAGGTGTTGGCTGGCTGGGGATAGTGGGGGTGGGCCCATGCTGGGTCCAGCTCGGGAGCACTTTCTGGAGACCAGTGTTGCCAACTCCTCAGTGAAGAAAGTAGCTGTTGGCTCCCCTAGAAGTCGCCAGAAGTAGCTAGATGACGTCACTGCCCAATTTGCATAATTACCTCCTCTTTCCCCCTGCGATTTATGGCTTTTACTGTGGCCCCCTCATCCTTTTAACACCTCCCTTTTAAGTTATTTGTGTGTTTTTACATTACTCCCGTTAGAAAACGGGCGAATTACAGCACTTTTTTCAATTGGTTTGGAAACTTGCATAAATGAGCAAGTCTCCAAACCAATTGAAAAAAGTAGCTAGATTTCTCGCTAGCCGCTTTTTTATGAAAAAGTCGCTAGGGGGGCGTACTTTCTCGCTAAATATAGCGAGAAAGTCGCTAGGTTGGCAACACTGCTGGAGACTGCCGGTGTTGTATGCTATCCTGCCTCCCATGGTAGATTGTGGGAGGCAGTGTTCGGCAATCTTCGGAGTCACGCCCACTTGATGGCTACAGCCATACATGCAGCCCGAAATGAAAAGCTAATGTCATAGCCCGCCCTCCTACATTTCTGTTCCTGGGATTGGCCAGTGATCTGCGTAGCTCCAACCCTGTCCTTGAGTGCCCGTGTCCATCATTTAAGCAGTTCTCATATTTTATTCTTTTTTAGTGGCCGCAGTGTTGCCATGTCCGCTTATTATATTATAAGTGACTTTGGGCTTGTTTTTGCCCAAAGTCGCTTATAATATTAGCAGGTTGCTTGTCGCGGTTTTTGTCCGTGTTTTTCCTTAATTGTGTGCTTATTGTTCCGCTTGTTTGCCAGTCTGTCTGACTTGGCCCCATTTACAAAAAAAATGAATATGAAAGGCGAACATGCCGTCTTGCCTTAAGCTGTTATGCACACGCTGTGAGGCTCGGGCTGATTGCCTTCCTGATGTGAACCTGCAAGTACTCCTTTCTTTTGCATTGATGGGCTCTTTCAATATGAGAGACCCTTTGAAGACGCATTACCTAGCCAAGAGGTAAACACGGGGTATTTACAGAAACATGTAGTTTAGTCATGATGGAAACAAGCATAGACAATGACAATAGTTTAGGGTTTTGTGTAGGCATGGGAAAGGCCCTTGGTAGGCACTGCTGTCTTTAGTTGTATGAACGGCACCAGGTGCAAAATGGTGCAAGTACCAGGGCATCTAATGGCAGTGCCTGGCAAATGCCTGATAAGTTTGCAAAAGCCAAAAACTTTTAACATGACTAACTGAAGGACACACACAGTGCTTTTAACTTGATTGGCTGAACGCAGACCAGGTTAAGACATTTCTATTACACCAGTAGCATTTACAGCTCAAATTCATTCAGCATTGAGTGCAAAGTTTAATGTTAAGGCTTGATTAAAGAGAGCACAAAGAGTTCCCATGAGAAGGTGTTTTGGGCGGGGAGGGGCAAGAACAGGGTTGGGCAGTGCCTTAAGTGGCACTACAAATCGAGCTGGGGCTCATCGAGGGGGCGTGGCCTAACAGCGGGGGTCTTGATGGCCCGTTAGGCCACGCCCCCTTAACGAGCCCGGGCTCAATGGGCTACTGCCACCCCTGCCAGGCAGCCTTTCGTATAGATTAGCACCCTCTCCCCTATGGGGAGAGGGTGCTGATCTCTGCATTTATTTTGTGTAGGCTTGCCTGGCAGGGGACAGCGCCTGCCTATTCAGCCTTAATGGTGGTGCCGCCCCTCGCCAGCTGGGGAGGGGCAGCACCACCATTAAGGCTGAAAACGTGAGGCCACTGGAAGCAGAGGCCTTTTTCCTAAATTCTGAAACTCCCGCGAATGCGCGGCAGCTCCAGTATTTAGAAAGCAAGGCCTCTGCTTTCAGCGGCCTCACGTTTTTTCCATAATGGTGGCGCCGGCCGACGGGAATCTCTTGATTAAAGGGATGCCTCGCAGGTGCGGCGCCACCATTATGGCTGAAAGGCATTTTTTTCTGTAGCCTGAAGCTCTCGCAAACGAGCGAGCGCTTCAGGCTGTAGAAAAAAATGCCTTTTCGTGTAGTGGCCGGGGCTGCCAGGGGAGATTACTGGGCCCCGGCAGGGCCCCGCCTCAAAACAAAATTTCAGAGCCTGCCGGGGCCCAGCCCCGGCAGGCCCCGGCCCACTTAAAGCCCTGGGGTTGGGGATTAGCATGGCAATGAACAGTCAATGGGTGGGCTAGTGATTTACTAGAGGAGTAAGTCATGAGGGAGCCAATGACCAGAGGGGTGATGGACTATATGAACCAAGGACCAGATGACAGCAATCAACCAGTTTTCCCAATACCAGAAGGACGACAGTGGGGGGGCCATGTCACGCTTGTCGCCATGAGCTAGTCCTGGATTTTCCCTTTGCATACTGGTCCTTGTAGGCCCATACTTATAATGGGAAGAAATAAAATACCAGTCCTAGCATTTAATAGGAAATGCCTGGACTGGCTCAGTGTCATGAAGTACATGGGGCTACTTGGCAGGTACCTGCAATGGGGCCAAGGACCAGAGGTGAGCGACGAATCAAGCACCAGAGCAGCCAAGGATCCAAAAAGCCAATAATGTTGCTTTTATAAGTCGCACACATACAACAAATTAAAATAGACACCAATTGTTAGAAAATAACAATTTTAATAAATGCTTTTTGTTAACATGTTTGAGCTCTCTGTATGTATTCTTTGCATTATAGTTATTTTTCAACTTCTGAGACCTTTCCACCTTATTTTAGAGGTGCGCTTGTTTTTGCAGCTTATTTGGTTGGGAGTCAGCTTGTTTTGGGCTTGTTTTAAAAGGAACATTCAGCTTATTTTTTCCTTCTGACCTGGCAACACTGAGCGGCCGTGGTGAGAGGAAGGGGAGACTGGGAAAGAGGGGGTTTGAAGAAATTAAGTCGCATGGAGTAGAACCGAGCTCTACACTGCGGGGCTGTGGTGGGAATACAGGAGCTCGAGGCACACACAGGACTGAGCAGGAACAAAGGAGGGACCCTTCTGCACCAACACAACGAAAGCACAGTATTTGAAAGGCTACCGAGCAGGGGAGTTGCTAGGTCTGGAAAAGACCCGGGGCTAAACTGATGTCGGAACTGTTGGGACTGGGGGCTAGCTAGTCTTTTGGCTGTAGCTCCTGCGATTCTATCCGGGGCTACAACCAAAAGACCAGGGGCTATAGCCCCCTTAGCCCCCCCCTAGCAACGCCCCTGCCACCGAGGATTACAAAAGCCCTGTACAGTGGTTTAATTGCTGGGATCAAAAAATAATAAAAATCACATAAATGAAAAACATTTTGACTTTTCTGTTTCATGACACCAACGTAACATTGTTTACTCTCCCATGTACGTAGACACATTAACACGGAAGAATGCCATGTTAAGAGAGGGCTAATCACCATATTGCTGAAACGAAGCACCTGAATGTTTTATGGAAATGCTTAACTCAAGGTGGTCTGTTTTGGGGGCTTCGTGCATGGACAACATTGTGTGATGAATGTCAACTTAACTATTTCATAACTTGTGTGTTTTATCACTGTTCTATAGCCAAAACATTAATGTAAAGAAATATTATACCAAGCAAAATGAGTGTTTAGCGAACAATGGTTTCACACCTGTCTGCATCAGGCGTGCCTGTAAATAAGTGAACACAAGGTAGGCTGCAGTCTTGTGGCAGGATGGATGCCATACTCCCACTTGTCATGAATCCTCCTTGCATGTTAATTCCACTCTCTTTAGAGAATGGTCATCATGGTTTCCACAGTTATGTTGCCTGTTTGAAAACCATTATAACGCACTTCAGCAGGGCAGTTTCTAATCCATTTGGTGCCCAGAGCGAAACACTAGGAATACACCCCCCCACATCCCATCCCGCACCCCAGCCCCACCGCACCCAATGCGCCATCCCCACCGCACCCCACGCCCCAGCCCCACCGCACCCCAGCCCCACCGCACCCCGCGCCCCAGCCCCACTCCATCGCACCCCACCCCACTCCCAAACTACACCATTAAGGGACTCCTACCCAAAGTCAAACAGTCCGTTACACAAGGAATGAATTGCCATTTGCAACAGTGGGCCACTTTTTCATTGGTGCCCAAGACAATTGTATGCTCTAGTCCCACTTAGGCTGCAGATAATGAGGACTGGGCACACCAAGAGAACATGAATATGGCACAGGATGCAGTATATGCAACCATCAAAGAACACAAGATGCTGAAGGGGGTTTGGAGGCAACCTAAGCCAAAAGGGCAATGACAAGGAGACACCCGAACACAATAAACAATCACTTTAAAATTCTTTCAATGGGAATCAAGTGTATGCTTTGATACAGTAAAGTCTGACTGTTGACTTGTTATAAGGAGACATGGAACCGGATTATTCATTTATTCATGCAATGTTTGCCGGGTACCTATTTATTTATGCAATGTTTGTCGGATACAGGTATCCGACAAACATTGCATAAATAAATAATCTGTGTCCATGTACCCGACAAACATTGCATGAATAAATAAATGAACCGGGTCATGGCTTAAAGAATATTTACTCAGCAACACTGATCAAAACTATTATCAGCATAATGAAGTAACTCATCACCAGTGCCATGGAAGTGGTTTAAAGTGGAATTGTTATAAAGTTTGGCAAAGAAGCAGCATGAAAGAAATAGCGCCGCTTTATTTTGGGAGAGGCAAAGCTGCCTACAGTGCACGCCCACACCCCACACTACCTCCCCTCCCAACACAATGTCAGCACCAAACCATTCAGTGACCAATGGCCCACCATTAGCAGTTTCCTGCCTGCATTGTGATGGGAGGAGCTGGTTTTAGCTGCAGGGGGACCTGAAGTGTTTTAATTGTTGTGCTTATGCCCCCCCCAAGTGGCGCTAAAGTGGTCGGAGGAAGCCTCTGACTTCTGTAATGTTACGTAGTACTTGTGACATTACAGTCGGAAGGGGCAGCGCCAGTACCTGACCCACAGAACTTTCCCCATGGCAATGTGCCGCCCCACAAACTGGGGAATTTTATCCCCTCCAGAGGTTCCAGTGTAGCGGGGTAATTGCGAACCCCCCTGGCGGTTGCGCCCCGGGCAGCTGCCGCCTTGCCCGGGCCAAGAAACGGGCCTGCACCTCAGGGTTAACAATTTCTCCCAGTGCATGGATTAGCATTCTTTTTTATTTATTTTTCCATTTGTGCTTTGGTTTCCAACAAACCTTGCACACGAACATGAATATTTAAAAGTCTCCTATGCACAATTAGACAAACAATACAGGCCATAAATACAAACCATCTCCCCAGATAATACAAAATCATACACAAATATAAACTAGTCAAGTCACACAGCATTCTTGTTGCAGCTCAATTAAGCCTACACATTTCACAATATCAGAACAATGAAGTATCTGTTAAGTATAAAAGCAAAATTCTATAACTTTTTCCCCAAACCTTTTATTCAAACAAGGATGCGAGACATACATAGACAGTAAAATATGGCTGAATGCATAATGCACAACATTCCTGGGTCCAACAAGCCATCCCACCACCGAGGCGCTAATGCGAAAATGCATAACCTTGTTAAAATAAAAAAAAGTACCACACCAAGGACATCACATCAAGGAATAGTTTGAAAGTAGAGACGGTTTAAAAGTTAGGGAGGGAAAATTCTGGTAATAGTCAACAAATGGGAGCCAGTAATTTAGATACCAAGGCAGCGCATTGTTTTACACATGCTGTAACTTTTTCGTCGACCAAGATGTCCCATACCTCCATCCACCGTTGTGCCAATACTGGCCCCATAAGAGCCTTCCACGATCGTGCTATTTATATTTTAGTTGCTAAAAATTGGTGTGTCGTCGATTGTGCTCTGCAACCCGATTTAGGGTACACATCTTCCACTGAGCACCGCGATAGGCCAACTAGTGGAGCCAGGGGTAAGTCCACTGCAGTTCTCTCCTTAATGTGAGACAGTACAGCAACCCAAAAAGTGTGGATCACATGACAGGACCACCACATATGAAAGTAGCTTCCCAAGGCCGCACCCCCTCCAGCAAGCCGAATTCAAAGAAGCATTCATTTTATGTAAAGTTAGCAGAGGCCGGTACCATCTGTAGCAAAGTTTATGCATACATTCTCTATTGGTTACACATCTAGAGGAGGTGTGGTTTCTAGCCCAGATCTCTTCCCATAAATCCTCGACAGGAGGTCCCACATCCGCTTTCCAAATGGCAATGTAGGGGGATCTGACGGTTAGTAAGTTGCCTCCCAAAAGTTTATAAAAGCATGAGATTCTACCCCCATCTATGCCATACTCTTGGGTACATTCCAATACTCTCACCTTCGCAGGTCACCTGGCTCCTCACAGTTGTGAAATCCAGTGCCGAATATGACCATATCTAAATCGTTCGCCTTCGGTTAGTGAGAATTGAGCCTTACATTCGGACACGAGAGAGGAGAGCCCTCCTGGTACAGCTGATGCAAGCTATGCAGACCCCCATTATGCCAATTTGAAAAACTATTCCCTAAGAATCCTGGGGAGAATTCTGCATTACCAAAGACTGGAGAGCACGGTCTGAAACCCGATTCACCCACTTCTTCATAAAAGCCACGTGCCAGTAATACAGCAAGATTTTTGTCGAGCTCAAGTGTGTGTCAGATCGGGGAGTTTAGTATTGTCGATAAAGGGTAAGAAAGATAACCGGCAGGAGGAGTTGGCTTTCTCAAGAGCTACCCATCTGGGAGGGGACCTCCAAGCCAAAATGTGCGTAACCCGAGCAGCCACATAATACCTGAGGAGGCCCAGAGCCGCCATTGCTCCCCTCCGGGCATCGCTTAAAACCTCAGCTTTTGGAACTCTATGCTTTTTGCCCACCCAGATAAATTGTAGGACGCTACGCTGCAGCATACGTACTTCAAGATTGGGTATCTTAACTAGCAAGGCTTGACAAAGATACAAGAATCTGGGTAAAAGATTCATTTTTACTGCAGCGATTCGTCCCATCAGTGATATTTCCTGCTTACTCCAACGTTTAAGATCTTCGGCAAGATCCTTAAGCAACCCTGGGAAGTTGACCCAATATACATCCTGCGGGGAAACAGGAATCCTCACCCTCAGGTACTCAATAGTGTCAGATGCCCACGGAATCGACAGGTGGATCTCGCAGCGGCAATGACTTGCTTGGGCAATTGCACACTTATGGCAAGGATTTCTAGTAATTGACAGAGAAGCCAGTTCAAATCATCTTAATTCAGACATGACAGCCTCAAGGGAGGTTGGTATATTAGTTAACATGAGCAGGACATCATCGGCATAAAGAGGCATTTTGTGTTGCACCCAAGCTACCTCAGTCCCTGTGATCTCCGAGTTGTCTCTGATCCTTTGCGCAAATGGCTCCATTACAAGAGCAAAAATCAAAGGAGACAGTGGACAACCCTGCTTAGTTCCATGAGCGATAGGGACAGGGGCAATTAACCCTTATTCGAGTAAAAGGTCAATGGTAGTTAGCCAACGGGCCAAATCCAAAAGCAAGCAGAACATCACAAAGGTAGGGCCAGTGCACTCTGTCGAATGCTTTAGTAGCATCCAGTGTGAGTACTCCCAAGGCAAGACTATCCCCTCCTGGCTAGGTCAAGGATTTCCAAGCCTCATCTGATGTTGTCTTGTGTGCTTCGCTTTGGTATAAACCCAGCCTGATCCGGATTTATCAGTTGGGGTAGAACCGTCCCCAACCTCGAGGCCAACACCTTAGAGTACAACTTGGCATCCAGGTTCAAAGAAATTGGCCTGTACGGGTGACAATCCTGTGTGGAATTCCCCAGCTTAAGTATTAAAATTGTAGTTGACTCCATCGAAGGAGTAACCCTCCCTAAATTCCGGGAACAAGTTGAATAAGTTAGTCAAAGGTTTGAGTAGTTGTGGTTGAAAAATCGTATAAACTATGCTGAGAAACCATCCGGACTAGGGGTCCTATGTTTAAGAGAAACTATTGCTATTGCCACCTCTTCCGTGGTTACAGGAGTATCTAAGGTCTCCTGACCTTTGATCCACCTTCCATGCACTTCTCCCTCTCCCCCTCTACCATGCACTTACTCGTTCTCAATGTCACTGGGCCTAGTAAGATCGTTGTTTTTGTTTCTCCTCTGTTCCCCTTCCCTTGCCTTGTCACGCTCTGAAACACTTGTGTATGAGCGCGATAGAAATAAAATATCAATATCAATTTCAATTTCAATCAGAACCTATAGAGATAAGTAAAAAAAAAAGCATCCAGAACTACTTCACCTGTGTGGGGCCAATCACCTTCATTTTACTCCCGAGTGGCCCCCAGGGTTTCGTGCCTTACCAGCTCTAGACCACAATCCCCTCTGTGGCTTAGGGACCCAACCTCATGAGGGCCAGATGGCCATGATGACAGTAAATCCTAAGCATCCTGATGTGATGTTATTGACCAATGTTTCCCCTCCATAGTGAAGAACAGAGCAGTGGAGAAGCCCCATCTGAAATGAATACCATTCTCCCTGAGCCACACAGTAAGTGGACAAAGCATCCTGCGCCTCTGGATTGTGAAAGTCGCCAGATCCTGGGATATCTGAAGGTCGGCACCCCGAAAAGTGAAGGCTGGTCTGCACGTGCTGCTTCCATGATGCGCTGCTTAAACGTGAGGAAATTGACACTACTGAGAACATCAGGTGGCTGGCTTGATCCATCCGAGAGAGACCCTCAAAGACTATGGGTATGGTTCAGTTCCACCTTGGCATCCTCAGACAGTCAGAGAGGAGACCAGAAGAAGGTGCAGACCTAATTCAGCAAATCTGAGTCACTTACAGATCTAGGTATGCTGCGTAGCCTGACATTGTTATGTCGTGAATGATTGTCGATGTCCTCCTGCTTGTGTTCCAGGGCCTCACACCTCGGAAGGCATTGGTAAGCATCGCAAGACTCCAAGGTTTGCTCAGAAAGAGTCCTCAAAGTCCCTAATACACTGTTCTGCCTCCGTCACGCGTTTGTCAATTGTCACAACTTTAGAGGAGAGCTCGGCAACACTGTTTTGGAGTGCCCGCTTCAGTTCCCTCAGCAGGTTAGCCAGATCCGGTTTGGTAGCTGGTAGAGCCATGTCCTCTTCCCTCTCCTGGGGACACTGCACCAGCAGGACAGCGTTGTCAATCTTCTTAGGTCCTTCACAGGCATGTACCAAGCATGCAATATCACCATCTGTAGGGGTATTTCCCCTCTTTGCCATCACAGCCTCCAGGTAACAAATCCAGGGACCGCAGGTAGCCCAAGCACCAATAAAGAAAGATCAGGCAGTATGTGATCTGTGCACAGGGACTGAGGGGTCTTAACTACAATGCTCGTGAAGAGAGATAAGGCAGCATGTAATCCATGCACAGGGACTCCAACAGATACCACTATCACCCATGTAGTAAGAGTCACCGCACACCCAGCCACCACACACCTAGGACCAACCAAAGCCCTCAAGGAGATGCTCCGTATGCATCAAGCAATGAGTCAGGCATCTGGCAAGTCCTCACGGGAAGCCTCCAACTGCCAGAGCACTCACCAGCTGGGCAGAAAGCATGTAATTCAAGGCAGCTCCCAAAAGAAGAGAGGAGAAAGATGCAGAGAAAAATCAACAGGTACCCCAAAGGAAAAGCTTGGGTCAGACAGCTTAGTGCAAGTTACAGTCCCAGACCCACGCATCTCTACCCTGGAGAAGAGGGTCAGCTGCTCAGTTTATGGCGAGCAAGGGTTGCAGGCGCCATGTTGGAGTTGGTGTGGTCCCCGCTCCGCTGATTCCAGGATTCCCAACCCTGTCCAGCGAGGGCTGCGGGTGCCGAAACTCGGTCCCTGCATGCCTCGAGGCTTCATCTAGCCAGAGTGAGGATTTCTAGGCTCTGGCGACACTTATGACGGCGCCATTAACACTGAAGGCCCGGCGATGTCCGGAGACTGTTAAGGAGGCATCCGTGTGTGGGCCTCCTAAGCCACACCCCCCTCAATAACTTTTAAACATGTTTCACAATGGATATTTAAGAAGCAAATGGTTGTAAATTTGTACCAATACGCATCTTTTTTTTATTTTGGATAAAATCTTATTATTGGTTCACGGTCTGCTACAGAAATAGAGAATTTCACCTTTGGCTCTTACCCACCTTTAAAGACAGCAAAGATCAAAAGAAAAAAACCTCTCCAAACATCAACCATGCCACCCAACGTTGCTAATCCATACAGTGACTAAACCAGTTTCACATTTTAGAAAGAAATCAACACAGAAATTCTCACCACATTAAACAACTATTCCAAGGTCAAAAATGAGGTAGAAGGGATTAAGGAAAAAGAGTTATGAAGGAAAAAAAGGCAAGGCACTTAAACCTTTCCTGGAAGAAGAGGAACAACAAAAAGAACAGGAACATAAACATACCCGTACAGCCATACCCCCCACTTGCTGAAGTTAGTGTCTGTGCTACACTTCATAGCCACGGGCACATACCAACACACTGTGGGTGAACTGCATGGGATATTGCAACCCTGTTTTTCGCGTGTCCTGTTTCAGGTTGGAGACCATATCATCCTACTTAGGACTGCTGACCAGGTCCATGCCACTAAAATTGCCTTCCATGCCCTTGCAGGCATGACTGGATCTCTCGTCTGCCTTTGACATGGTCAACCATGCCATCCTGCTCAGCTCTCTCCGTGATCACTGATCAGGCCCTGGCTTGGCTGACCTCTCTCCTCTCCGATCGACACTCCCAGGTCTAACTAGGATCCTTGCTCTCCTCTATCTCTACCTGTGGTGTTCCCCAGGGGTCTAACCTCTCTCCCTGGCTGTTCAATTAATACCTGGCACTTCTTGCCCACCGCATTGCTGCTCTCTGCCCGAACTTTCAGTGCTATGTGGATGACACTCATTTCAGGCTCCCTTCTGCCACCTCTTCTCCCTTTCTCATCTCTGACTGTCTGTCCGCTATCCTGGTGTGGTGCGTCGCCAACGACATCTGCCTTAATGCCAGTAAGACGGAGATTCTCCTCATCGGCACACCTGCTCCCTCCTTTACTGTCGCTCTCTGGCCAGCCTCTCTTGGACCTCTTTCTGCTCCCACCTGTGAGGCTAAAAACGTCGGGGTCATCTTCGACTCCCCACTCTCCTCCTCTCCTGACATCTCTAAGAAGTCACACTACCAGCTGCACCTACTCAGAGGTATTCTTCCTTTCCTCTCCTTCTTCCAGAAGTTCACTGTCTCTAGAGCTCTGGTTCTCTCTAGGCTGCACTACTGCCTCTTTCTTAATCTGCCTGCTTCTACTCTGCGCCCTCTGCAACTCATCCAGAACAGGACTGCAAGGCTTGTCTTTGGCCTCAAGCCCAGGGATCGTATCTCTCCAGGACTGAAATCTCTGAAATGGCTCCCAGTGGCTGCGAGGATTAAGTTGAAAACCCTCTGCATTGTCCACAAGGCATTCTGAGGCTTGGGGCCTCAATACCTTCAACTCTCTCTTCCTAAATATCTTCCTTGTCGAGCTCTTCGCTCACCCACCTCGAACTCCCTCAGGGTCAGTCGCTTCTCCAAGCAACGAGTTTGTGATAAATCTCTTTCTTCGGCTGGGGCCTCCCTCTGGAACAGCCTCCCTGAAACTTGAGGAGAACGAGCTCCAGTTCCGGAAGGACCTCAAGACCTTCCTCTTTGATTCTTTTCTCCCCCTTTCCCCTGCTGAACTCCTGACTGAAACTGCATTGGTCACCTGGCTACCCTCTGATCTCGGGCCCAGGTACCCTCCCCCGCCAGTTGCACACCTGCACTGCCTCCCAGGCAACAGCTGCACTTGGGTGGCTGTTTCTGTATCCCTACAGTCCCCTACAAGCTCTTGACACTTGATGTCTGCACTTACCCCTGCACTTGCCACAAGCTGGCTGCACTTTTACCTTTTTTTTAAATTTAATTTATTTTTTACTGTGGATCCTATGTATTGCACAGCCACCTCCTCCCCCGCACTTTTCCCTTTCCCCCCTCCCCTGCACTTGCGCGATCTCAATGTCACCTGGCCTAGTAAGACCATTGTCTTTGTTTTCCCTTTGTTTCCCCTCCCTTGCCTAATCGCGCCTTGAAACACTTGTGTATAGGCGCGTTATAAATCCCATATTATATCATAGGTGTATTGGACGGAATACATGTGGAGCTGGTGGCCAGGCATGCTGTGGAGGCAGTCTACTGGAACAGAAAACTATCACTCACTGAACATGCAGATGGTGTGTGATGCCCGCCACCTTATCACCCACTGCTGTGCCAGATGTCCTGGTTCAACCCATGACTCCACGGTGCTGCGCAACTCCACGCTGCCTGGGTACATGGCACGTCACAGTGGACTGTGTAACTGGATGCTGGGTGAATGTAACTACAAGGGCATGTGCACTGTTGAATTATGGGCAGGTATAACACCGATCAGCAGTGGCTGTGCGCAGTGTATGCATTCCTTTATTTGTTGTTCAAATATTCTGCGCTCATGCAATTAGCAAAACACCCTGAAAGCGCACAGAGGGCAGACAGGGTGGGTAAAGGGGAAGGTAGACCATGAATTAGAGCAAGGATGAATAATTGCTACAATAGTGCAACAAGTAATGATAAAAAAAAGTAAGGGTAGACAAACCTACTATTGCTAGTGAGTGCATTGAACGTGCAAGTGTAGAGGGGGAAATCAAGGTGCAACACAGTAATAGCATGCGTGAGTGCAAGGGCTTGACATGTGTGTCTCAATTGAAGAAAATGATCCAGTGCATGCGTAACAACATCCATTCCGTACACCAATACGAAAATCACTACATGTACCAGAACGCACCCAACCAAAGTGACAAAAAAGAAGCACAAACACAGTCAAGAAAACCCACACCACCTGATGCAAAGACAGAGAATAGATATGCTCCCACCCACATACCACCATTGGCCTGCACGCCAATTACCCAGGTCCCCTGCCTGTTAGAAGTGCACAATCACATATGCTTTGGATTGGAATTTTAAATGATTCACAGTACATATCTATGATTTAGTGCCACAGACATAATAGTATTATTGCATTGTAACACAATTATAACACATACATCAGTTCCCTTTGTGTGAGTTGTACTGAAAGGGTCAGAGGTCATGTTAGCTGCTGCAAAATGGGCCAATTCATGGTCTCCTGTCATGTGAGCCTAGGATGGAAATAGAGTTCAGCTTGGAGTCCTAGAACAACGATAGTGAGAGCCTGCACTCCCATATATTCCCGCAGACAAGGATTCTTTGCAAGGCCAATTTCTAAAACAATCTTCATGGCAGAAGCCATGGTTGATGAGAGATGCTGGGCTAATTGGGTGGGGAGGTAATGTCCAGTCCACCTCCTGGCACCTGGGTTTGAGTTTACGTGCTGATAAGTGAATCGAATGTTACAGACATGGCACGAGCGTGCCAACCAATTGTAGAGGGCCTTATAGTTTGAAGACCAATGATAAACTGTGTACTTTACAAGTTTTAAGAGGTAGGCATAAGTTTTCCACCTGACAGTGGGCAGCAAATCCCAATCCTAGTCCCTATGCAATGTTTGTTTATTTTGTTTGTTTATTTATTTATATAGCGCTCTTGACCCGGGGGTATGTATGCGCTTTGAACATCAGGTTACAGGTAAAAGACAATAGTACAGTATTGATAGGGCATAGATAATAGTATTCAAACAATATACATAAAATTGGACATTCGGAGTGCATACATATGTGGTAGGACAGTTATTTGTTGGTTAACCAGGAAATGACCTTGGTTCTGAAGGGTTGGAAAGTAGGTGTAGATTTAATATCCAGTGGGATGGAATTCCAGAGTTGTGATGCCAAAGTTGGGAAGCTGGATCCTCCAGCTCTTTTGAGGGAGTATTTGGGAACTGTTAGTTGTAATGAGTTGGACGATCTAGTGGTTCTAGTGTTCTGTCTTAGTGTAAATTTGTTCGAGAGGTAGGGTGGGGCAAGATGATTGAGGGCTTTGTAAGTAAGGCATATGGTTTTCAAGTCAATTTTCTGTTGGATGGACAACCATTTGCAGGCAGTTCTGGTGGCGGAGATGTGTTCCCTTCTAGGAATATTGAGGGCGGCACGGAGTGCGTTATTTTGTAAAACTTGCAATTTATTGATTACTGTTTTGTTGGCACCTACATAGAGGCTATTACAGTAATCCAGTTTAGATTGAATGAGTGCTCTGGCTAGGATGAGACAGTTGCTAGGGGAGATCAGTGGTCTGCAGGCCCTGATTAGTTTACCAGTGTAGGCAGTGGCTGAGGCGGTCATATTGATTTGTTTAGCTAGGTTGATGTTCGTGTCTAGGTAGAAACCGAGGGTTTTTACGCTCTTGGCAATGGGTATGGTGTTACCGTCAATAGTGAAGCTAGTGTAGCCGGGACAGAGTTTACTGATAGTGTTCGGTGAGCCGACAAGAAGCAATTCAGTCTTGTCATCATTCAAGCATAGGCCATGTGTGGCCATCCATGCCTGAATGATGGAAAAGACTTCATTGATCCATTTGGCGTCCTTGTTGTAGTTGCCTGATAGGGTGAGGAGTATCTGGGTGTCATCTGCGTAGTTAGTATAGGTGACACCCAGATTGTCCAGCTTGTCGAATAAGGGCTTGGTGAAAATATTGTAAAGGGTAGGTGAGACACAGGATCCTTGTGGGACACCGCAGGTGATGGGGATGGGGTCAGCCGCTGCTAGGGGGGAGAAAACCCTCATGGTTCTGTTGTCCAGGAAAGATTGGATCCATGTGACTGCAGAGTGGGAGAAGTGTGCTGCCAGAGACAAATGGTTGCACAGGATTTTATGGTCGACCAGGTCAAAGGCAGCGGAGAGGTCAAGGAGTAGAAGGATGGCAGCCTTGTTTTTGTCTTTGAGTTCGTCTATCTGGCATTTGAGATCAACAAGGGCCGTTTCTGTCCCGTGTTGTGGTCGAAAGCCAGATTGGCGAGTTCCTAGTAGGTGATTGGCCTCAAGGTAGTCCTGGATTTGTAAATAAGCCACTCTATCCAAGATTTTTAGTAGGAATGGGACGGTGGTAATGGGTCTGTAATTCGTGGGGATGTCAGGGTTGAGAGTAGTTTTTTTTAGTAGCGGTAGGACCCAGGACTGTTTCAGATTGCTGGGGACCATGTTGTTGGCGAAGGACAGGTTTATTAATTTGGTGATAAATGGGGAGAGATCCCTAGCTGCATCTTTTATGATCTGTGCGGGGCAGCTGTCCCCCTTGCAATTCGATGGTTTAAGGGATGCTATAATTTTCTGAACCTCCAATATGGATACCTTTTTGAAGGTGAAGCCTGAACTAGTGGCAGTAGGTGGAGGGGGCGTGGGGAAGGAGGTGGGATCAAGAGTGAGTTGTTGTCGTTTGTTGTTGATTTTAGTTTGGAGCCCTGAGATTTTGTTAGCTAGGGCATTCTGGATCCCTGTGCACCAGGGTTTATCCTTAGTGCAAGAGTCAGTGGGGGTAATGGGGTTTTCTAATTCCTTTAGTATGTTAAAGAGCTCCTTAGTACTGGAGCTTGCCTGGGAAATCCTAGTATTGAGAGATTCTTTCTTGGCCCGTATAATCTCATTTTTGTAGAGGGTGGAGATGTTGGTGAGATTGGTTCTGTTATTTATAGAAGGCACTGATTTCCAGAGTGCTTCAAGTTTGTTTTTTTGTTGACGCAGGGTTTTGAGCTCCGGGGTGAACCATGTGTTCAGGTGCGCTTTGGGTATTCCTTTGCGCAGTTTCAGTGGGGCAATGATGTCAATGGCTTTGGCCATGGACTCATTGTAGGCGTTGACCAGTTGGTTCAAGTCCGTTGTAGCGGGTAGTGCGTTTAAAGTAGGGATCACCAGAGGTATTAGGGCTTCCGCTGTGATATTGCTCTTTTTCCTAGTAGGGCAGGCAGGTGCAATGATAGGCCTTTTATGTGCTGAGTTGCTGGTAAGAATGTCAAACGGGAGGAGGTGGTGGTCAGTCCAGATAAGTTGTGTGGGATCTTTCGTAGTAATGTTGCAGTTAAGGGTAGTTATCCAGTCAAGGATTCTACCTTTTGAGTGGGTGGGTTTGGAGCAAAGTTGTTGGAGGCCATGCTCCTCTAATGCCATGGCCAGGGCAGTGGCTGGGGTGTCTAGGGGGTCGTTAAACCCAAGGTTAAAGTCTCCGAGTATAATCAATTGTGCTGATGGTTTGGAGCTTTCAGCAACTAGTGAAGTGATGTCTTCCTCAAATGAGCCAGGAGGGCCCGGGGGTCGGTAAATTAAGTGCAGCGTAATAGTGCTTTTAGGGGAGGTTTGAAATTTGACTGTAATGTGTTCACAGGATTTGAGTGGGGGAGCAGAGGATAGTCTGATGTCAAGCGTGGACTTAAAGATGATAGCTACACCGCCACCTCGAGCGTTCGGTCTATCTGCTCTAAGGATGCTGTAGTTATCAGGTATGGCTAGGGTAAGAGATGGACCTGCAGCATCGTGCAGCCATGTTTCGGTTACCGCAAGGAAGTCCAGGTTGTTTGTTAGAATAATGTCAGCGACTTCTGTGGCATGGGCGACTAATGATCTGACATTTAGGAGAGCTCCTTTAAGACTGGGATGGATAGTGTTGATGGGTGTTACAGTGTGAGGGTTGATCTTATTGAGTGATTTGGTAGGGCCTTTGCTAGGTCTGTGGTGGGTTCTGGCGCCAAGTCTAGAATTCCGATCGGAGGGGATGAGGGTAGTGTTACGGGAGTTGGTTGGGTTAGCTAGTGTAGAGGTGTTGTAGTCAATGGTAGGGCAAGATGCTCTCGTGTTGATGGGGTTCCGCTTATAGACAGCTAGGTGTGTGTTAGCTGCGACATGCGGAACGTGTGCATGTCTATGGGTGGGAAGGGCGGACTTGGTATCCGGGGGGAAGGCTGGTGTGGTGGGCAGGAATGGTGTAGGGCAGGTGATCGGGTGGTGTCTTGGGCAGGCGGGTCTGACTAAACCATTATTATAGGCTAGGTAACTGTTGCCAGTGCAGGGTATGTTACTTTGCATGACACAGAAAGGGAACATGATCGCAGTCAGGCAGAGTAGCATGCTGGGGCTAAGGTAATGTACAGGGGAGTGGCGTGAAGGGGGCATAGGCGTTATAGGTAGGGCACTACACAATGCGAATGAGGTCTAGGCGACCATAGGGCACAACACAATGCAAGTGGGGTCTAGGCAACCATAGGGCACAACACAATGCAAGTATGGTCTAAGCGACCATAGGGCACAACACAATGCAAGTGGGGTCTGGGCGACCATAGGGCACAACACAATGCAAGTGGGGTCTAGGCGACCATAGGGCACAACACAATGCGAATGAGGTCTGGGCGACCATAGGGCACAACACAATGAAAGTGGGGTCTGGGCGACCATAGGGCACAACACAATGCAAGTGGGGTCTAGGCGACCATAGGGCACAACACAATGCAAGTGGGGACTGGGCGACCATAGGGCACAACACAATGCAAGTGGGGTCTAGGCGACCATAGGGCACAACACAGTGCAAGTGGGGTCTAGGCGACCATAGGGCACAACACAATGCAAGTGGGGTCTAGGCGACCATAGGGCACAACACAATGCGAATGAGGTCTAGGCGACCATAGGGCACAACACAATGCAAGTGGGGACTGGGCGACCATAGGGCACAACACAATGCAAGTATGGGCTAAGCGACCATAGGGCACAACACAATGCAAGTGGGGTCTAGGCGACCATAGGGCACAGCACAGTTGCAGTGGTACGTTAGCGACCATAGGGTACGGCCAATAGCAGTCATGAGGCATGGAGCACTAAGGGCTAAGGATGCCTGTACTATTAAAGTGGTGGCAGCAGTAATGCATAGAGGCGGCGGAGTTGGAAGCATGAGCGTATGTAGCAAACAGTTAAAGAAACCGAGTTCAAATGTTTATGAGTGCGGAGTAGCAGAGGGCATACCAGAAAGCACAATAGTATAGACTGAGGGTATTCCCACTACTCACAAAAGATTAAAGGTCCGTGTCCCCTGGCTCCTGATGCTCCAAACAGGCTCTCAACAGGCCTTTGTATGGCCTTCGTAGGGCCGCCGGCGCATCCGCCTGCCGGCGGATGTAATGGGCGGGATAAGCGAGGCTTAGCCTCGATGTGGCGCCGCGATGCGCCCGGCATGCGGGGGTCAGGCAGGAAGTTGGACAAGGCCAGGCAGGCCTTCGTTGCAGCTTACCATACAATGTATACTTACTTGTTCCCCTTAAGCCTATCACAGCCTTTGATAGGTTTCCTATTATTTCCCATGCAGTATGACATCACGTCTGACGTATTCTTTGCATATAAGATTGTTTTTTTGAGAAAATCGTCAAGAGCCTGAGCGAACGTCCGTTGACGTCCGTTGATGTCCGTTGTAACCGCCCTGTTTTGGATAATTGTTAATAAAACAGTACCTTTGCCATCTTCCCGAGTTGGTTCCATTATTTGGACTCAGAATTATTCTGCAACCCCATCCATTGCATGCACGTTACTAAAGAGCCATATGCTCATGTGGTAGCGGTGCGGATGGTTGAAAAAGATCCAAACTAGTTTGTCTCCAGTGTTTCGGACGATCCGGCATCGTCCGCCATTAGCCGGAAGATCACAGGGTTTCCTGTGGGGAGCGGCGGATAGAATTAAATTTGCAATAGGTGTGTTTGGGCCATGATATCTTGCACCCCCACTATCAAAAGGTATCCGGGCGTCCAGGGAGGGGTTAGATTGTGCATCTACATTGATTGGGAACAGATTAAACATAAAACAGGATGACCACTTGTGTCAGTGTGAGTTTACCCCAGGGAGGTAGGGGATGCGAATTACCATAGGTGTGTTCAGGCCATGATATATTGCACCCCCCACAATCAAAAGGTATGGGGGTGTCCCGGGAGGGGGTAGATGGTGCCTCTACATTGTTTGGGACCAGATTAAACATAAAACAGGATGACCACTTGCGTCAGTGTGAGTTAACCCCAGCGAGGTAGGGGATGCGAATTACCATAGGTGCATTCAGGCCATGATATCTTGCACCCCCCACAATCAAAAGGTATGGGGGTGTTCCGGGAGGGGCAATGGGACGCCTCTACATTGGTTAGGACCAGAGTAAACATAAAACAGGATGACCACTTGCGCTAGTGTGAAATACTCCAAGAGAAATAGGGGATGCAAATTACCATAGGTGTGTTCAGGCCATGACATCTTGCACCCCCCACAATAAAAAGGTATGGGGGTGTTCCGGGAGGGGCAATGGGACGCCTCTACATTGGTTAGGACCAGAGTAAACATAAAACAGGATGACCAAATGCGCTAGTGTGAATAGCCCCAAGAGAAATAGGGGATGCAAATTACCATAGGTGCATTCAGGCCATGATATCTTGCACCCCCCACAATCAAAAGGCATGGTGGTCTCCAGGGAGGGGTTAGATGGTGCATCTACATTGGTTGGGACCAGATTAAACATAAAACAGGATGACCACTTGCGTCAGTGTGAGTTAACCCCAGGGAGGTAGGGGATGCAACCTACCATAGGTGCATTCAGGCCATGATATCTTGCACCCCCCACAATCAAAAGGTATGGGGGTGTTCCGGGAGGGGTTAGGGGACACCTCTACATTGGTTAGGACCAGAGTAAACATAAACCAGGATGACCACTTGCGCTAGTGTCAATAGCCCCAAGAGAAATAGGGGATGCAAATTACCATAGGTGCATTCAGGCCATGATATCTTGCACCCCCCACAATCAAAAGGCATAGAGGTCTCCAGGGAGGGGCTAGGGGACGCCTCTATATTGGTTAGGACCAGATTAAACATACAGCAGGATGACCACGTGCGCTAGTGTGAGTTAACCCCAGGGAGGTAGGGGATGCGAACTACCATAGGTGTATTCAGGCCATGATATCTTGCACCCCCCACAATCGAAAGGTATGGGGGTGTTCCGGGAGGGGTTAGAGGATGCCTCTACATTGGTTAGGACCAGAGTAAACATAAACCAGGATGACCACTTGCGCTACTGTCAATAGCCCCAAGAGAAATAGGGGATGCAAATTACCATAGGTGCATTCAGGCCATGATATCTTGCACCCCCCACAATCAAAAGGCATAGGAGTCTCCAGGGAGGGGCTAGGAGACGCCTCTATATTGGTTAGGACCAGATTAATCATACAGCAGGATGACCACGTGCGCTAGTGTGAGTTAACCCCAGGGAGGTAGGGGATGCGAATTACCATAGGTGTGTTCAGGCCATGATATCTTGCACCCCCACAATCAAAAGGCATGGGGGTCTCCAGGGAGGGGTTGGATGGTGCATCTTCATTGATTGGGACCAGAGTAAACATAAAACAGGATGACCATTTGCACTAGTGTGAATAGCCCCAAGAGAAATAGGGGATGCAAATTACCACAGGTGCATTCAGGCCATGATATCTTGCACCCCCCACAATCAAAAGGCATGGGGACTCCAGGGCGGGGTTAGACTGTGCATCTACATTGATTGGAACCAGATTAAACATAAAACAGGATGACCACGTGCGCTAGTGTGAGTTAACCCCAGGGAGGTAGGGGATGCGAACTACCATAGGTGCATTCAGGCCATGACATCTTGCACCCCCCACAATCAAAAGGTATGGGGTATCCAGGGAGGGGTTAGATGGTGCATCTACATTGATTGGGACCAGATTAAACATAAAACAGGATGACCACCCACACTAGTGTGAATAGCCCCAAGAGAAATAGGGGATGCAAATTCCCATAGGTGCATTCAGGCCATGATATCTTGCGCCCCCCACAATCAAAAGATATGGGGGTGTTCCGGGAGGCGGTAGATGGTGCCTCTACATTGGTTGGGACCAGATTAAACATAAAACAGGATGACCACTTGCGTCAGTGTGAGTTAACCCCAGTGAGGTAGGGGATGCAAATTACTATAGGTGCATTCAGGCCATGATATCTTGCACCCCCCACAATCAAAAGGTATGGGGGTGTTCCGGGAGGGGGTAGATGGTGCCTCTACATTTGTTGGGACCAGATTAAACATAAAACAGGATGACCACCTGCGCTAGTGTGAATAGCCCCAAGAGAAATAGGGGATGCAAATTACCATAGGTGCATTCAGGCCATGATATCTCGCACCCCCCACAATCAAAAGGCATGGTGGTCTCCAGGGAGGGGTTAGATGGTGCATCTACGTTGGTTGGGACCAGATTAAACATAAAACAGGATGACCACTTGCGTCAGTGTGAGTTAACCCCAGGGAGGTAGGGGATGCGAACTACCATAGGTGTATTCAGGCCATGATATCTTGCACCCCCACAATCAAAGGGTATGGAGGTATCCAGGGAAGGGCTAGGTGGTGCCTCTACATCATTTGGGACCAGAGTAAACATAAAACAGGATGTGTGTTACAGGTTTTGTGAATTACCATAGTTGCGTTCAGGCCATGATATCATGCACCCCAACAATGAAAAGGTATGGGGGTGTCAAGGGAGGAGGTAGGTGATGCCGATACATTGGTAGGGACCAGATTAAACGTTAAACAGGATGACGACTTGTGTCATTGTGAGTTAACCCCAGGGAGACAGGGGATGCAAATTACCATAATACATGTAGGGGGGCTGATCGTGTCTCTCCCAGCATATATATGAGGTGAAAATGGGGTTGAAATAAAAAAGTCAACATTTTGGGGGTCATAGTAATTGGGGCACAGTAATCAGATAGATCCGTCTTGGAAGCAGACACAGAATTGATAGTTGTAGCTGTAAGGGGAAGGGGATCTTTCGGTTGGAAATGCCACATTGTAGTGTGTGATGGCTGAATGCACGCCGAAGAACAGCGCTGCTGAGGACAAAAGGAAAGGAATTACACAGACTCTCACCAGTCTGCATTTCATCCCCATACAAACAGCCCAAACTTTAGGTAGGGGGCTTGAGCCTCATTAACCCAGTGGTGTTGTAGCCATGACATAGCGCAGCCCATACCAGTCACTTGCAGCAGTGTGTGATAATGTGCACAGTTTACCAAGCCGCGGGTGAACAGGGAGCTTAACACCAATTACGTAAAATACTGTTGACTTCCCTTCCCAATAACACATGCTGAAGGGAGACCCTACCATGCACCCCCCTGCATTATGACAGAGTTGTGTGACTGAGCCCAACCTCCCCCTTTATCCTTAAGAGAGACTCCTGCAGTGATTCCTCGTGCTTTGATGTCGGAATCAAATATAGAAAGGTTAATTATGCCATAAAAAATGTTTAAGCGCCCCATCTACTGTAACAGTACAAACTTTCTTATTATTATACCATTTAAAATAATAACATGTGCGCCCTATCTGCTGTCACAGTACAACCTTTCTTATTTTGGCTGTAGTGTGATGTTGGAATAAAATATAGAAAGGTTAATTATGCCATAAAACATGTTTAAGTGCCCCATCTACTGTAACAGTACAACCTTTCTTATTATTATACCATTTAAAATAATAACATGTGCGCAAATGTACAACTGAGCGAATGCTAGGCTCCTAGACTTTGCACAGTATTAAAAAAAAACAAAAACAACATGGGAAGCCGTATATTATACCATACTGTATGATATTCGGCTTCCCATGACAGAGTGAAGGCCCTGAAACAACGCCCACCTGGTAGCTCTGGCCAATCCCTGAACAGAGATGTTGGAGGGCGGGCTGTAGGCGGGCTATAACATTAGCTTTTCATTTCGGGCTGCATGTATGGCTGTAGCCATCAAGTGGGCGTGACTCCGAAGATTGCCGAACACTGCCTCCCACAATCTACCATGGGAGGCAGGATAGCATACAACACCGGGCACGACACCCAGCTGGACCGAGCCCACTTAAAGCCCTGCCTGTGGCTCATTTTACTAAGCTACGTAATTCGGCGGTGGGGACCCATTATGTGTAGAGACACACATAGGCATGTCCCCACTGCTGAAACGTGGTCATTTGCACGTCAGAGTGCAAAAGTGCAGGACAAAAGGTGGCATTTGTCCTGCACTTATGCACTATGACGTGCAAATGAAGTAAACGCTGCACATAAAGCCGGTGTAACGTCACTTTTTGCTATGTGTCAGAAAATCCTATCCTGCTGTCTGAGCACGCATGCGCATGCTCAGTCATTACTTAAAGGATATGATTTTTTGACACCAGGAATGTGGTGTACCTGTCTTTCTGGGCTCCCAGGGGTGCAATACATTTAACTTCATGAGAGCCAGGCTCTCTCAAATAACAGAACATAGTGAAGCCATGTCACTAGCAACTCCAAAACGGACATAAAAAGCACGAACCCAGCGGACGAAGGAACCTGAACGGAGCGGACACTTTGTTTTATAGGCTCACAGGATTCTAGTAAGTACTAAATGTTCAAAACATATTAAAGAATCCATCAAAAATGTATATGTATGTGTATGCGAACTAAGTGCATTATGTACGTGATAATAATGCACTTAGTTCACATACACGTACATATTTGGGGACCTGCACTGGCAGCAGATCCAGGGAGAGCCCGCCTATCACACGGGCTGAGCCCAGCACTAGCCCCAGCCCCCCCCCCCAGCTCTAGTGATAGCATTGAGCCCAGCAGTAGCCCCAGCCCCCCCAGCTCTAGTGATAGCATTGAGCCCAGCAGTAGCCCCAGCCCCCCCCAGCTCTAGTGATAGCATTGAGCCCAGCAGTAGCCCCAGCCCCCCCAGCTCTAGTGATAACATTGAGCACAGCAGTAGCCCCAGCCCCCCAGCTCTAGTGATAACATTGAGCACAGCAGTATCCCCAGCCCCCCAGCTCTAGTGATAACATTGAGAACAGCAGTATCCCCAGCCCTTAAAGCTCTAGTGATAGTATTGAGCACAGCAGTAGCCCCAGCCCTAGTAATAGCATTGAGCACAGCAGTAGCCCCAGCCCCCCAGCTCTAGCGATAGCATTGAGCACAGCAGTAGCCCCAGCCCCCCAGCTCTAGTGATAGCATTGAGCACAGCAGTAGCCCCAGCCCCCCGGCTCTAGTGATAGCATTGAGCACAGCAGTGGCCCCAGCCCCCCAGCTCTAGTGATAGCATTGAGCCCAGCAGTAGCCCCAGCCCCCCAGCTCTAGTGATAGCATTGAGCCCAGCAGTAGCCCCAGCCCCCCAGCTCTAGTGATAGCATTGAGCCCAGCAGTAGCCCCAGCCCCCCCAGCTCTAGTGATAGCATTGAGCCCAGCAGTAGCCCCAGCCCCCCCCAGCTCTAGTGATAGCATTGAGCCCAGCAGTAGCCCCAGCCCCCCCAGCTCTAGTGATAGCATTGAGCACAGCAGTAGCCCCAGCCCCCCAGCTCTAGTGATAACATTGAGCACAGCAGTATCCCCAGCCCCCCAGCTCTAGTGATAACATTGAGAACAGCAGTATCCCCAGCCCTTAAAGCTCTAGTGATAGTATTGAGCACAGCAGTAGCCCCAGCCCTAGTAATAGCATTGAGCACAGCAGTAGCCCCAGCCCCCCAGCTCTAGCGATAGCATTGAGCACAGCAGTAGCCCCAGCCCCCCAGCTCTAGTGATAGCATTGAGCACAGCAGTAGCCCCAGCCCCCCGGCTCTAGTGATAGCATTGAGCACAGCAGTGGCCCCAGCCCCCCAGCTCTAGTGATAGCATTGAGCCCAGCAGTAGCCCCAGCCCCCCAGCTCTAGTGATAGCATTGAGCCCAGCAGTAGCCCCAGCCCCCCAGCTCTAGTGATAGCATTGAGCCCAGCAGTAGCCCCAGCCCCCCCAGCTCTAGTGATAGCATTGAGCCCAGCAGTAGCCCCAGCCCCCCCCAGCTCTAGTGATAGCATTGAGCCCAGCAGTAGCCCCAGCCCCCCCAGCTCTAGTGATAGCATTGAGCACAGCAGTAGCCCCAGCCCCCCAGCTCTAGTGATAACATTGAGCACAGCAGTATTCCCAGCCCCCCAGCTCTAGTGATAACATTGAGAACAGCAGTATCCCCGGCCCTTCCAGCTCTAGTGATAGTATCGAGCACAGCAGTAGCCCCAGCCCTAGTAATAGCATTGAGCACAGCTGTAGCCCCAGCCCCCCAGTTCTAGTGATAGCATTGAGCACAGCAGTAGCCCCAGCCCCCCCAGCTCTAGTGATAACATTGAGCACAGCAGTAGCCCCAGCCCTTCCAGCTCTAGTGATAGCATTGAGCACAGCAGTAGCCCCAGCCCCCCCAGCTCTAATGATAGCATTGAGCACAGCAGTAGCCCCAGCCCCCCAGCTCTAGTGATAGCATTGAGCCCAGCAGTAGCCCCAGCCCCCCAGCTCTAGTGATAGCATTGAGCAGAGCACGAGCCCCAGCCCTTCCAGCTCTAGTGATAGCATTGAGCCCAGCAGTGGCCCCAGCCCTTCCAGCTCTAGTGATAGCATTGAGCCCAGCAGTAGCCCCAGCCCCCCAGCTCTAGTGATAGCATTGAGCCCAGCAGTAGCCCCAGCCCCCCCCAGCTCTAGTGATAGCATTGAGCCCAGCAGTAGCCCCAGCCCCCCCAGCTCTAGTGATAGCATTGAGCACAGCAGTAGCCCCAGCCCCCCAGCTCTAGTGATAGCTTTGAGCACAGCAGTAGCCCCAGCCCCCCCAGCTCTAGTGATAACATTGAGCACAGCAGTATCCCCAGCCCTTCCAGCTCTAGTGATAGCATTGAGCACAGCAGTAGCCCCAGCCCCCCCAGCTCTAGTGATAGCATTGAGCCCAGCAGTAGCCCCAGCCCCCCAGCTCTAGTGATAGCATTGAGCAGAGCACTAGCCCCAGCCCTTCCAGCTCTAGTGATAGCATTGAGCCCAGCAGTGGCCCCAGCCCTTCCAGCTCTAGTGATAGCATTGAGCCCAGCAGTAGCCCCAGCCCTTCCAGCTCTAGTGATAGCATTGAGCCCAGCAGTAGCCCCAGCCCCCCCAGCTCTAGTGATGCATTGAGCAAAGCAGTAGCCCCAGCCCTCCAGCTCTGGTAATAGCATTGAGCCCAGCAGTAGCCCCAGCACCGCCAGCTATAGTGATAGCATTGAGCTCAGCAGTAGCCCCAGCCCCCCAGCTCTAGTGATAGCATTGAACCCAGCAGTAGCCCCAGCCCCCCAGCTCTAGTGATAGCATTGAGCCCAGCAGTGGCCCCAGCCCCAGCCCCTCCAGCTCTAGTGATAGCATTGAGCCCAGCAGTAGCCCCAGCCCTTCCAGCTCTAGTGATAGCATTGAGCACAGCAGTAGCCCCAGCCCCCCCAGCTCTAGTGATGCATTGAGCACAGCAGTAGCCCCAGCCCCCCCAGCTCTATTGATAGCATTGAGCACAGCAGTAGCCCCAGCCCTTCCAGCTCTAGTGATGCATTGAGCCCAGCAGTAGCTCCAGCCCCCCAGCTCTAGTGATAGCATTGAGCACAGCAGTAGCCCCAGCCCCCCTCCCCCCAGCTCTAGTGATAGCATTGAGCCAGCAGTAGCCCCAGCACTCCCAGCTCTAGTGATCCCATTGAGCTGAAGCCTGGGTACACTACACAGTGAGGACCTGCACTGGCAGCAGCTCCAGGGAGAGCCGGCCTATCACACGCTTAAAGGATAGGATTTATTGACAGCAGGAATGCAGTGAGCCTGTATTTGTGGGGAACCAGGGGTGCAATTTCTGTAACTTGATGTGAGCCAGGCTCACTAAAGTAACAGAACACAGTGAAGCCATGTTAAGAGAGACTCAAACCAAATGGCCTCACGCTGCCCTATGAAGGCGTGGGGTGGAGTGTGCTGATGCCTTGCTCTCCCCTGGAAGCAGCGCTTAAAGGATACGGCCACCCTAATAATCATGCCCACCACACCTTAGCATCTTCCAGCACCCCACCTAAACTCATATCGTGCACCTCAGCACAGAACACCACCCACCCTGGTTGGCTCCATCTCTACAACCCACAGCCTCAAGCTCACCTCACAACAGCTCACGCCACCCACCCTCCCCACACCACCCACATAACTGAACCACGCTACCTCAGCCCACTTCCTCACCACCTCACCAACATCACCCCAGCCACCCTTAACCCACCACCTTGCCCACTCCATCCACTCACCAAAGCTAAACTCTCTTACCTCATCCCACACACCCTTACCGCACCACTTTACACAACATGCACAGACCCTAACTCACCACAGCCCATACGCTCACCCTACCGCCCACCCTTTCATCCTACCTCACTGCAGCACTCCAAATGGCTGTGAAACCTAACAGCACCCCCTTTACTCACCCACTCTAGCATGCCCTGGCCTGCCACTCATTAACCCAGTCGAACCCCACCCAGAATCCCAGACTTTCACTAGCCCCTCAACCCCAACCAACCCTTGTTTATCCCAGCTCACCTACTTCACCCTAGCACCCCATCTTAGATCGTCTTGTCACCATGCTTACTCCCGAAACACACCTAGCCTAGTTTACCTTAGCACTGAAACCCGCTCACTTTAGATCACCGCAATAGTGAATCCCAACCATCCGAACACACCCCAGTCCTATATGTTATGTTATGTTACTTGGCATTTATATAGCGCTCTATATATCATTGATATGACCTCAAAGCGCTGGTAGGTTGAACGCCCTCGGGAACCGTAGTTCTGGTCAACAATTTACCTGCCTCAGCTTTGCCCTTCCTCCATCCATGTACCCTAGCACATGCCAGCCTAAAGCTCACCACACCCAACCCCACCCCACTTCACTTCATCCACCCAGCCTGTCCCAACGACCTAACCTCACCCTAAACCCTCACCCAGAAATCTCAGACTGCCCACAATCACCCCACTAATGCACCTAATTCCACCCAACCACCGCCTCTCCTCAACCAAACCAACCCCCACTACCTCACATCACCCCATCTACAGCACCCACCCAACCATGTCACTTGCTCATCCAACCTCATCACATTAGCTCGCCTCATCCAACATAATATCACCCCACCACCTCACTGACCCCAGGACCCCTCCCACCTAGGCTAACAATAGCACATACGCTTGAGGACCCTAGCTTACCCTAGCACAATACCCACTTACCCTAGCTCATCCAGGCACAACAACCCATTTCTCATAACTAGCCCCAGAACACCATAGCTCACCCCAACACCCCACTCACACAGGTAAGGTCACCTCAAAGTAACACACCACCCACCCAACCCAGCGTGCCCAAGCAACCCACCCAGAGCTCACCCCAGGAGTCCACCCACCCAAACTCACCCAAGCAGCTCAATAGCTCACCCACACTTGCTACCCCAGGATCACACCTAACCCTCTACCCACCCTTCCTCACCTAGAATCCCTGCTGCTGGTTGCAACACCACACCAACACACACACACACCCTAAGAACCCACCCAAGCTCACTCCCATACCCTATGACTCCCTGATCACTCCCAGCCCGGCTACATCACTGCAACACATGCGGCTCACTCCAGCACCCCAACCACCCTTGCGACTCTCTTAGCAAACCCTAGCTCACCCCAGCAAACCTAGCTCACCCCAGAACAACCTACCACACCCAGGAACCCTAGCTCAGCCAAGCATTCACCCCAATGCAAATGCAATAAAAACAAGCACACCTCATTCAACATAGCTCATCCCAGCGGCCCACCTATCCAACCACCACGAAAGCACCCCAGAAAACATGAGTTCACCCCAGCGCCCCATTCTCCCCAGTCACACAACCTCCCTGACACCTCACTTGACCTCACACACCCCAGTAAACTTCAACAAACCACTTTGCCTCATCCTACACAAGCTTACCCAACAACGTCACCCCGCCCTAGCTCCCCAGCATAACACCGACCCACCCTAGCTCTCCGCAGCACGCCACCCATCTACCCTAACTAATCCCTGCACAACACATATCCACCCTAGCTCCCTCCAGTACATAAACCTCCCGGCCTAGCTTGCCCTGGCACAATAACTATTGTAGCTCACCCAGGGCACCATAGGCTGCCTCAGCAAACCAATCCACACACCAATCCCAGCTTGCATCAGTACACTCCCGACCTTTCCTCTCTCCAGCTCACCACCCACCCACCCTAGCTCACAACATAGCTCACCACAAAAAACATCCCACTCACCCTAACTCTTACTAGCATACAATCTACCAGCCCTAGATCACCTGTGAAGTACAATCACCCTCCTCTAGCTCTTAGCAACACCCCCTGCACCCTAGATCACTTCAGCACAAGATCACTATGGCAGCCAATCTGTCAATCCAAACTCACCAAAGCATCCCATCATCCAAGCATCCTATCCACCATAAATTCCCCCAACACTGCACACATTTTAACTCATCTCAGCCCTTAGCCACTCACTCTAGCTCACGACAACACAGCACCCACCCACCTAGCTCATCAGGTACAACATCCAACGGCCGTAGCTCACAGCAGCAAAACGCCCCTGCCTAGCATGACACAGACTAGCACGCCGATCCTCATTCACCCCAGCAAACCATCCATCCTAGTTAACCCTAGCCCCACACCCACCAGGGCTATTCCCACCAACCCCACCCTAATTCACCTCATCAAGCCACTGTACCTAAGCTCATACCAGCACCCAGCCCACTTAACCTAGCCACCCAGCATCTGAACAAGCTTACATAGCTTATCACAGCACATCACCAACCCACCCTAGGACACTAGAGCAAATAACAACGTCACAGTGGCTCATCCAAGCACCCCACCATAACTCACCCCAGCACAGCACCCACCCAGCCTAGCTCACGCCAGCAGCCCACCAACCCACATAAGCTCACCCGAACTGTATAGCCAAACACCCAATTACATCCCAGTACAGGCTCCTCTCAAGACATCAACCCCACCCTAGAATGCATCTTCCTGATGCCTGCCCACTGCATCAACTGAGCAATCCCTAGTTCACACAAGCATCCCCTAGCTTACACACGCATCCCACATCTCCCAGGCCCACCGGCACCCCAATAACAAACAAAAAAACACCCGCGACCAGGCCCGCTTTCCTCCCCAGCTCGCCACAACCCTCCCAGCTCCCCTACCTCACATCCCGCCCCCGAACCCTGATTGGAGCTTTGCTCCGTGTGTTTCAGGTCCATCGACCTACGTGAGCCACGCAGCTCATTCCTCTGCTGCAGCCCAGGTAAGGCTGCCCACAGCTCCCAAGCCCACCGGCACCCCAATAACAAACAAAAAACACCTGCAACCAGGCCCGCTCCCTCCCCAGCTCGCCACAACCCTCCCAGCTCCCCTTCCTGGATCGCAGCCCTCCCGCCTCCCATCCCGCCCCCGAGCACTGATTGGAGCTCTGCTCCGTGTGACATCTAGATTTGGTCCAGAAGCACGGTGAGTGTCACACCCTCATTCAACCGTCCCTCAGCAACATCTGTGTTGGCCCCGAGGCCCCATCCTAACCCGCAGTAGTCCTTCCCCACCTGCACCCTCTTCCTGCTTTTCCCTTCCGTCTTGCCTCCCGACCCACCCCAGAGGCAGGTAAGTGTGACCGCTTCCAGAGAGCCCCCTGGGCCCATAACATTTACTTTCTGTGCCCATTCCAGCGCCCCAGCGCCGTTGCTGCCTACTGCCCCTCTCCCCCGCCCCCGCTTCCTTCACTGGGAAGCCTTTTTCACTGGTCTTCCCAGTGCAGCCCCCTGCCCGGCAGCCCCTGCAGCTAAAGGCCCCAAGGCCAAGGGCGGCCCCAACAGAGGAGGCTCCAGGAAGTGTCAGCAGGAGTCCACAGGGGAAGCCAGGTGCCAGCCGTCAACCATCAACTACAAGGACCAGTAAGGTAGGAGTGGCCTGGGTTAGGAGTAGATCAACCACTCTACCCTATAATCCTAGCTACTTAACAAACCGATATAAAACTGTTCCAAAATGTATCAGAGTTTCTGTTCCCAAATTGTATTATAAAATAATCAGATTGCATTGATAGGCCTCTCTCCCACAATACAGGTCTCCAAAATTTGGCAGGGTTTCTGTTCCCAGATTGTATTGTGTGATATTCAGATTGCATGGATAGGCCTCCCCCCCAATAAACATGTCTCCCAAATTTAGGAGGGTTTCCGTTCCAAAATTGAATTGTATGATATTCCGATTGCATTGATAGGCCTCTCTCCCACTATACAGGTCTCCCAAATCTATAAGAGGTTCTGACCACAAACTGTATTGTATGATATTCATATTGCATTGATATGCCTCTCTCCCAGTACACAGGCCTCCCAAATTTAGCAGGGTCTCTGTTCCCAAATTGTATGGCATGATAATCAGAGTGCACTGATAGGTCTCTCCCCACTATACAGGTCCCCCAGATTGATCTGGGATTCTGTCCCCAAACTGCAAAGTATGATATTCTGATTGCATAGATAGGCCTCTCTCCCACTATACAGGTCTCCCAAGTCTGACAGGGGTTCTATTCCCAAGTTGTATTGTACTATGTTCGGATTGCATTGATAGGCCTCTATCCCACTGTACAGGTCTCCCAAGTCTAGCAGGGGTTTGATTCCCAAATCGTATTATATGATATTCAGATTGCATTGATAGGCCTCTCTCCCACTACACAGGTCTCCCAAATTTAGCAGGGACTCTGCTCCAATTTTTTTTAATCATAAGGATTACAATACTCCTTAGGCTCCCTCCTACCATACGAGACTCTAGGACATAGTCAGAATTAGTCTCAAGCACAAACCTAGCTCCCTCCAGTACATAAACCTCCCGGCCTAGCTTGCCCTGGCACAATACTTATTGTAGCTCACCCGGGGCACCATAAACTGCCTCAGCAAACCACTCTAAACTTAGCTTAACCACCTTAACATACTCCTAGTGAGGACCAGACCCTGATAGAATAGTTCTACCGCCCTCACCCTTTCCGAGAGACTTACGTAGACAGCACTGAACTTTGACCTACACCCCTGACAACAGTACGCCCAGCTCCAAAACCCCAACGGTCAGCGCTCGGCGGATACACAAACCGACCCACCGGAAGAACAGACGGCACAAAAGCACCCAAGCCTACCAACACAAGAAGAAATACCAGCACTCCCATCACAAGACACAGCAGCCAACCACTCAACCGGCACCTCAGCACTGAGCACCAAAATGCCCCGGACCAGAAAGGGACACTGAGAAAGAGCACAAGACAAGGCCGCACTGGACACAGGCACACAAATCCAACCTACCAATGAAGCAACAACCTCAAATAGAGGAAACACAACGCCAAAAACCAAAACGACCAGAACAAAATTCCAAAGGGAAAATTCCTTATATATCTCACACCATACCTCGCAACAACCCCTGAACCAGGATACCCCAAAGACACAGAGACAGCAAGACACACAAAGAACATCCCGAGACAACCAGGAAAAAGACGGGAACACCCAAGAAGAATGTGGCTAGAGTCCGACCCCATACATCAAAAGAACAGAAGGACAGCCTCAACACCCGCGCCATACCGGATATAACGACAATGAAGATCTTACAACGAACAACCCAAACATGAACCTAACTGACCAATTCAACGAAGAAGAAGCCTTCAAGCACCTTCACCTAACCAGCACAAACGGAGAAGCAACACCAGTGAACAGCCAAGCTTTCAATCTAGCAGACCGCTTCAATGAAGATGCAGCTTCAGCTGATCCTCATACACCCTCCTACAATGAAGATGCAGCCTTTGCTGATCCTCATTCACCCCAATCAACTCCAACAACGATGCACCGAATCCAAACAATCAAAACCAAAACAAGGAACAACCAACAAGCAAAACCACACCAAAAAGATCCACTACAACCTCATCAATGCAAGAACAATGTCCAAACATGCCACCGAGATATACGATCTGCTCTGCGACGGAGGGATTGACATCCTATTTGTAACAGAAACTTGGCTAGACGACAATTACAAGATCACCCGCAACAACTGCTTGCCTGAATACTTCAAATGCGTCCAATCAAACAGAAAAACCAAAAGAGGGGGAGGGCTGGCAATCATTCACAAGGAACACCTGGATATCAAACTTGAAGACCCACTAATCATCGATAAATGCGAATCCCTAATCATACGTCTAGCAGTAACACCCAAAACAAACTTGAAATTCGTACTAATATATAGACCACCAACCTACGATGCAACCTTCCTAGCCATCAAACACAATGACCTGATAGTCCTAGGAGACTTCAACATTTGATTTGAAGGAGAAAGTACGACCAATACAAAAATAGCTAACCAGCCAATGAACCTACAACAGCAGCAAGCAGCAATGAACCTACAACAACTGGTCAAAGGAGCAACCCACTCGGCAGGGCATACACTTGACGCAATTTTCGCTAACAAACTACTTCTCACCACGGCACCCTCAATTGAAATACCCTGGAGCGACCACCTCATCACCCCATTCGTAATCAAAATGAGCACGCTAACAAACACCACGCTAACAAAAAATCAACCGGACAAAACAACGAAAACCATGAAAAGAAATTGGAGAACCATCAAAAACTCCAACCTGAATGAACTCCTGAAGCTAAACAAACCACACCCAACATTCATGGAAGGAGATGACCTGGACAAAAAGGTATCCCTGCTACATTCCTGGATTATGACTACTATAGACAACATCGCCAAAGGAAAACCCTTCGCTTCCACTACTTAGCACCATGAAAAGAAAAAAACGAAGACGAGAACTTCATTGGAGAAAACAAAACGACGCAGCGAACAAACTGAAATTCCTACAACACAACCTGGCTTACAAAAAGGAAATACAAAAAGCAAAGAGGAAACACTACGACAACTGAATTTTCGAAGCACCAAACACCCAAAAAGAGCTCTTCAAAATCATAAACGAAATCAAAAACCCTCTGGGATGTAACATCACACCAACTCCATCCGCGAAACTCTGCAACGACCTTGCAGACCACTTCAAAAACAAAATCACCAACATCCAACAAACCATACAAAGCAGACCGTCTGATCTGACCACAACCCCAACCTACGCCCGGGAGGAGCACCCAAACAAACTACAAAGCTTTCCAGAAATATCAGTGGAGACATTCGTCAAACTGGTGAATGAAAGCAATAACTCAGGGTCCCCCGAAGACCCCTGCCCACCAGACATATACAAATCGATTCTTAAACAAGGAATGCCCATGGAATATCACAGGAACGGCCTCAACCATTCCATCGCAACTGGGAAAGTGGCACAAGCCTTCAAAACTGCATACATTAGGCCACTACTCAAAGATACAGCGGGAAACGTAGAGGACCTCTCCAACTACAGACCCATCTCCAACATCCCGTATTGAGCCAAGCTGCTCGATACATACATATACAAAACAACCCAAGAGTTTATAGAAGAGCACGGCCTACTAGACCAGGCACAAGTTGGCTTCAGACCACTGAGAGGAACGGAATCAGCTCTACTCTCAATATGGGACGATCTAAAAATCAACGCAGACTTGGACAACAGCACTGCCTTGATACTCCTAGACCTGTCGGCAGCATTTGACACCGTCGACCATGACACCCTCATAACGAGATTAGAAGGACTTGGAATAACAGACACCGCCCTACTATGGATCAAATCGTTCCTAACAAACAGAACAGAAACCGTATGGATGAAACCCTTCAAATCCAGCCCGATCGATTCCACCTGTGGAGTACCACAAGGAACATCCTTCTCCCGCTACTATTCAACATCTACCTGTATCTACTTATCAGAATCATCAAAAGCCACAGCCTCACCTGCTACAACTACGCTGACGATACACAAATAATCTTCAAAATACAAGACAACCCGGAAAAAACTCAACGCTAGAAAACTGCCTCTGCGATGTATTCTTCTGCATGAACTCCAATTCCCTCAAAATCAACCCAGGCAAAACTGAAATAATGATAGTCCCAAAAATGGAGGAGAAAACCAATTCATCCCTTGACCAAGGGAACTCGGGACAACCCCAGCACCCTCGCCGATTGTAAAAAACCTGGGGGTTCTGATGGACAATAATCTCACGCTAGAGCAACAAGTAAATGCTCTCCCTAAGAAACGCTTCTTCCTCCTGCGAGCGGCAAAGAGAATCTTACCATTCCTATTGTTCACCAACAAAACAACCACCATCATCGCCCTAGTCATGTCCAAAGTAGACTACGCCAATAGCCTATGCATGCCTGAACGACTCCTAAAAAAACTACAATGAAGTCAAAATGCGGCAGCCAGACTACTTCTGAAACTACCCCGAAGAGAACACACCGCACCAGCACTGAAAACACTACATTGGCTACCAATAAAACAACAAATAAAATTCAAAACAATGTGCATTACGCACAGAGCAGTACACAACGAAGGCGCTGAGTTCCTAAGAGACAAACTGCGCCTACATCAACCAACAAGAACGCTCAGATCAATCATGGACATCCGCCTGGAACCGAAGCCCTACAACAAAAGAAGACTAGGAGGATCCTCCTTCTCTCACCAAGCCTCGAAAACCTGGAACGACCTTCCAAAGTACATACGTAACACAAGAAACCACCTATTATTCAGGAAAATACTCAAAACCTGGCTCTTCACGTCATAACTAAAAAGACTGGCCCCAGGGGCACCGACATTACTAAAAACATCAATGAACGTAGAGCGACCGCGATACACACCGATCAATCAATGGGAAAAGCCAAGGTAAATATCCCACGACATACTAAAGGACCAAACGGGAGACCAGCGCAATACGACCAAAGACAGTAAACATAGCAAATTAAGACGGAAAGACTAGAACAAATCATCAAGAGGACCATGACCTTAACTGTTACCTTCCCCCAACAGCCCTAAGGACAAAACATAGAGAGGGAAAGGAAGCACTGCACCACGGGCCCCAATGCAATGGGTGAGAAACAGAATGTTTCTTCACTACACACTGTCCACCAATACAAAGCAGGAAGCACAATACCCCACAACACAAAACTACAACTAAACAGTCCCAAGGATGCTCACCCAACGGAAACCAAAGAACCAGTCAGGACAGAAGGACACGAACGTCTGAATACACAGGCTCACCAAGACGCATCCACTAGGACAACACATCAACACGACTCCGACCCTGAACCATTCAAAGCCTTAACCGACCAGGGTCACACTAGATCACCTGAGAATAGATATCACCCACCCAGTCCCACACCTGAAGATTAGGTTCAGACGCACCTACCAATCCAAACTATACTCAACAGGATACAGTTGGATCAGCGCAAGACCACCAAAGCGAGTCCACCCACGAGGAAACAGCAACATTCCAACCCACAGGTATACAACTCTAACTGAACCATAAGTACCTGAATCAGGATACAGACCCCACTAACCCAACCCTCAATCTTCTGCATACTTAAACCCACACAAAACCACACAACCATCTCTCTCCCAGCAATCCGCACGCACTTTACACACCGCATCAACAACACATAAACTTCGCCCACAGCACTCGAGGCCTTCGCCCGATCCAATACTAGCACCAAAGCCCAGCACTCGGTGTATACCGAGCTGAAGCTGCCAACAGCCCACCACTTCTCCCACTCTCCTTCTCCCCTCTTCCCGACTAACCCTACCCACCCTTCCTGTTTACAGATCCGCCAGAGCGCCTGAGAACCAATTCCGTTGGTGACGGTGCGCTATACAAGTACCGCTAACATAACATAACACAAGCATCCCATAGCTCACACAAGCATCCCATAGCTCGACCGAGCACAACACACCCAACTGAGCTGAAAGCACACTTTAAAGGCCTCATTACAAGTTCAGTGGCACGGCAAAAAGTGGTAATTCCATTACTGCCACCTTTTTGGCCGGTAGCAGAATTACCGCCATTTTTCACAAACCACTGAACACAAACACAAAAGTATGCCAGTCAGGTAACACAATGGTGTCCCCTCCAAAAACATCTTTTGTTTTTGCAGATACCCTGATTACTGGACAATTATCAACACACTTGTTCTGTGACGAAATCGTACAGTTTCTCCTCATGGTGTATGAAATGGTAGGACGATCCTATAATTTTAACCAACCGCGCGTTGCACCCTGGAACTTGCGGAGTTCCATATTAAATTTGACAAATAATAAATACTACGAACTCCAAAATGCAGAAGCCTGTAGCGCTTTGTAAAGTGTGCAGTGGACCTCTGCTGCACCAGACTGTATGCAGACCTGTCCACATTGGCCTCTTGGTGGCCCCCACACCTAACACCTAGTGGCGAGCCCCCAACCAGCCATGGAGATTCACCGACTTGGGGGGGGGTGTTAGAGATGCAGGCGGCTCCAAGGGGAAGTAGCGCCTGGCAAATGGCAGAGTGTGATAAAAGTGAGTGCATGCTGGGGTGAAGAGGATGGCAGAAGGACATTGGCCGAATACTGGGGCAAGGTGTGAGGGGCTGTCCAGAGGCAGGGCTGGATAGTGGGAGGCAGGGAAATGTTTATGTGCACAGGTTTGGGGAGTAGTAGCCCTTTTTGCTTGCTGAATTGGATGCAGACTGCACCCCATACATAATTGATGCGTGATGCCCCTGGTGGCTAAAGTTGTGCCTGTGCAGACCTTGCGCCCCAGACACATGCAGGCCTGAGTGGAAGTAAACTTGAGGTCCCTGCGCATGCGTGCAGAGAGCTGCACAGACCACAGGCTTTGCCTTGCGCTGACCTCGGCCGAAGAGGGCAGAGCATGGCATCAGCGAGGCAGTGCCCTCACAGGAACATGGCTTCAGCAGGAGCACAGCTGCAGAGCCACCAACAAATCAATGAAGCCGCGGTCAGCTTTCACTCCCTGTACCCCTCTCTCTATGTCCTTCCCTGAATTCTCTTCTCATCCATATTAGTGTACCCCATTACTGCAACCTCTGTACGGCTACATGCGAGCTATAAGAAAGTGAGTGCACACCTGCATGCAGATATGTACCCTATGTGTGCGGAGGTCGTGGCATTTTTCCAAACGGAACCAGCAGTACCTGGACCAGGCTACAGACCCCACTAACCCAACCCTCAATTTTCTGCATACTCAACCCACTCACAAAACCATTTCTATCCCAGCAATCCCCACGCACTTTACCACACCTTATCAACAACACATAGAGCGAACCTACAGCACACGAGGCCTCGCCCGATCTGACACTTGCACCAAAGCCCAGCACTCGGTGTATACCGAGCTGAAGCTACCAACCGCTCACCACTTCTCCCACTCTTCTACTCCCCTCCTCCTCGACTAATCCTACCCGCCCTCATCCTGTTTACAGATCCCCCAGAGCGCCTGGGGAACAACTCCGTTGGCGACGGTGCGCTATATAAGTACCTGTAACATAACATAACTTTTCCAATGATTTCAATATGAAAAGTACTGTTGTGACATGTTGCCAGAAAAGGTGCAGACAAAGCTCAACCTGTTGGCAAATCTCTAAGTTGAATATTGTTTGAGCTTATAGCCGTCAACAATCATGTCCTTGTATTGTTTCTTCGCAATACTAATGATCAATATAGTAAAGCAGTGGTGGGGCATATAGAGGTTGCGCAAGCTGCCATCCTTAAAAATGGACTTTGAGGCAGTACGGTGACACAAAAAGTTTCAATCCACTTGGGTATGTCATCAAACTGAAAAAAGAGGAATTGTTTCCATAACCTCTTATTCCACTTACCCCACTTTCCCGGTGCAGGGGCAAATGCCTGCTCTCGTTAGGATTTTCTGACGGGTAGGAAAAAATAGTTCCATGTGTTAATATCCACGCAAAAATATCGTGATACAAAAATATCGCCGTATTTTTGCAGCGATATTGAGCCATGGACCCTGTGGGGGGCACCCCCCGCAACCCCAGCATTATTTTTAAATGTATGGGGGACACCCCCGCAACCCCCACTCCCACAAATTATACCCCCAAAAATATCGCCTATTGCAAGACAAACAACCATATATACAGCTATATTTTTGGTGGGGATAATATGTAGGGATACCGAATAAATGACGGTCAGGCTGTCAGATTTTCCTACCCCATCACTTTTTCCTACCCCTGGGTCCTACCCCGTCACTTTTTCCTACCGCTGGGTGGGTTGCCCAATGCCTGCTGTTGGTAGGATTTTTTGATGGGTAGGAAAAAATGACAGGCCAGGCTGTCAGATTTTCCTACCCCGTCACTTTTTCCTACCCCTGGGTGGGTTGCCCAATGCCTGCTCGCGGTAGGATTTTCTGACGGGTAGGAAAAAATGACAGGCCAGGCTGTCAGATTTTCCTACCCCGTCACTTTTTCCTACCCCTGGGTGGGTTGCCCAATGCCTGCTGTCAGTAGGATTTTCTGATGGGTAGGAAAAAATGACAGGCCAGGCTGTCACTTTTTCCTACCCCGTCACTTTTTCCTACCCTTGGGTGGGTTGCCCAATGCCTGCTCTCGGTAGGATTTTCTGACGGGTAAGAAAAAATGACAGGCAGGCTGTCAGATTTTTCTACCCCGTCACTTTTTCCTACCCCTGGGTGGGTTGCCCAATGCCTGCTGTCGGTAGGATTTTCTGACTGGTAGGAAAAAATTACAGGCCAGGCTGTCAGATTTTCCTACCCTGTCACTTTTTCCTACCCCTGGGTGGGTTGCCCAATGCCTGCTCTCGGTAGGATTTTCTGACGGGTAGGAAAAAATGACAGGCCAGACTGTCAGATTTTCCTACCCCGCCACTTTTTCCTATCGGTAGGATTTTCTGACAGGTAGCAAAAAATGACATTACAATACCTGTCAGATTTTCCTACCGATAGGATTTTCTGACAGATAGCAAAAAGTGACGTTACACCGGCAGATCCTATAGGGATCCCCAGCATTTGCACCAGCATCAAATTACATGCAGCTGCAAATTATTGGTGCGTTTGTATGGCTGAGAGGAAGGAAGGCGGCGGAAACGCGAGTTGCCTGCCGCCTCGCCTGTCTGTCACACAAACACACGAAAATGAACAGTGACGGGAATAAGCAGCTTAACAGGCTGCTTATTCCCATTATGCATAGCTCAAAATGAGCTCCCTTATTTTCCTGTCTTGTCAACCTCTTTGCAAGAGGACATCTAAAGAGTAATTAAAAGAATAGATAACACCGTGGAGTTGGTGAAAAATGGATTGATTCCTAGGTATCCTATCATTCACCTAACTTTTAACATTGTTAAATTATGCAAATTGGGATATTATAAAACATATTTGGATACAGGATTTTACATAACACCGGCCCTTCAAAGCAAGCTGGCTATGATGTATTTTGTATACAACTAAAGTGCCAAAATAAATCGTTAACCATATTTCTACTGAAATTAAAAAAAAAGAAGTGGAACAACTCACGGGCTCGTAGTTCACGGGCCACGAGCAGGAAACCCAAACTTCTGCGGGTACATAAAAAATTGTCAGAAATGAAAAATCGTGAATTTTCTGATTAAACATTTAATGACATTTACAATTCATATAGAAAGAAATACAGGATAAAGGTTGAATTGCAGAAAGTTGCCATAATCTTCTGAATGTTCAACAAAACACCGGGCTCGTCCGGGATTTGAACCCGGGACCTCTCGCACCCGAAGCGAGAATCATACCCCTAGACCAACGAGCCAGTTGCACAATTTTGTGGCCGAGAGGTCTATATTTACTGTGATGACCTATACAGTTACTACATTTTATTTTTGTATGTATCGTAAAAAGTCAGCAGATGGAAGAGATCGACCATATTTCCAAGTAAACCACCGTTTCCATCGAAACGCTGTGTATTTGCGCAGGAGTGTCCTCAGTCTGCAGAGTACACATACCGCGCACGCGTAGGCAATTCGCTGTGCTTATTCGTGTATTGGTTGTGTAGGCGGGATAGTTTCAGGCAGAACAACCGGAAGTTCACTAAACGCGCTTGACGACCCCACGTGACTTGAACCCGTTCGTGTTTTTATAGATAACAGAAGAAAAGGCAATCGCGTGCTTTGTAAAATAAGCATACAGTGAAAACGAAAAAACAACCATTCAGATCCATGGAATATAAAAAGAGATTCCTGAAAATAAAATGCATGAATTAAAAATGAAAAATACACCTTTTACTCGAGAAGTCAAAGCAAACATGCGTGGAGAGAGGCGGTGTACGGCTACACCTCCACAACTCGAGTCGAAAAGAAGGCGGCAGCATATACTAGAGGAGATATTGCAGAGTGCGTATCAGCGCCCTGCTGGTTGGCGAGCTGCCCCATGAAAATGCAAAGATATGCATGCTGGACCAATTTATGTCCAGGCACTTAGTTGATGGGGTCACCCAGCCGACAACATAGTAGCAGGCATCACCCTGGGGGACCATGAGCACCTGGTTGGATCATGGCCTGGGGGCACCCACATACATGCCAACCTTCCCGTTTTAGGCGGGCGACTCCTGATTTTTAAATTAAAAATAGTGCTATTTTTTAACGTCTCCCACCAAAAATAATTATATCCCCAATGTAATCCTATGGGGGAAATCCATTTTCCCGATTTCTGTGGTGAAAGCTCTCTCAGGGGTTCCAGAATGTTGGCATGTCTACACCCAGGCGGCCATCACAGCACAATGCAGCCGGAGTTGCCCAGCAGGGGCTCCGGGACACATGCAGAGTTGCCCAGTAAGGGCTCTGCTAATGACGGGTAGGCAGGGACAGATGCCTCACACGGCGCTGCAGCGGAAGCCCTCTACCTGGAACGCAGCGCTAGCGCAGCGCTGCAAGAATGACACAGCAGGCAAGAGTCCGATGGAACTGACTGAGTAGGCGCTTGTTCTTCTTCTTGCTGATAGATTTTTATCCATCAGCGGTGATTTTTTGGATACCGAGGCTTGAGCCTCATTACTCCATCTTCTCGGGTTGAGTGTGTAGTCGTGGGTTTGTATTCTTCTTGGTCTGTGTGGTCTTGTCACAGTAGGGCTGGTTTCACTGGGTCTTCGCAGTGATGGGCCGCGGGTAGCGGTCGAAGGGGTTTGCAGTGGTGGCAGTGAGTCTTCTGATCAGGGGGTTCGGGTTCTGATCCAGTTCTTGGCAGAAGTTCTTACTCAGCTTTGCTAGATGTTCATCCAACATCTCGATGTCCAGGTCTCT